>NC_052048.2:23912261-23916059 GCF_903992535.2 Arvicola amphibius | reverse complement strand
AGAGAGAGAGGAAAGAGAGGAGAGAGGCTCCTGTACTAATAGATGTTTCCAGTGCCCTGTGGAGGTGACAGGAGGTAGGTGATGGCACAGATGAGGGATGTGAAATGAGAAATAGTATAGGGGTTAGAGAGAGGGCTCCATGGCTGAGACCACTGGCTGCTTTCCCAGAGCTCCTGGATTTGATTCCCAGCACTCAAATGGCAATGTACAACCATCTATAACTCCAGTCTTAGGGACTCTGACACCCTCTTCTCACCTGTGTAGGTACCCACTACAAATATGGTACACAGGCAAAATACACACATAATACAAGCAGAGATAGCACCTAGCTGGCTCCCCCTTCTAGCTAGCAGTTCATCAAATGTGGTAGGTGTGGGTCTGAGTCTCAGGACACCTACTCAAGTTTCCAAGTCTTTTTTTTCCAGTCCCCAAAGAAAGGGACTAGGGATGCATGGTTAGAAATAGAAGCAGAGACAGTTTACTAAGGAAAATCACTCGCGAGAGTGGGAGTGGGTCAGTGAACTGAGGGAAAAGCACTCACTGAAAAACAACGGGTCCAGAGATTCACACCTCTTTATAGGTCATTTACGGGGTATCCACCTTTCTTAGGGATTCTCCCGCCGTGAAGAGACACAGACACCATAACAATGCAACTCTTATAAAGAAAACATTTAGTGGAGGTGGCAGCTTACAGATTCAGAGGTTCAGTCCATTATCATCATGACAGGAAGCATGGTGTCATGCGGGAAGGTATGGTACTGGCTACATCTTGATATGTAGTGACAGGAAGTGGCCTGACTCACTCGGCATGGGTTGAGCATATATGAGACCTCAAAGTCTGCTTTCACTGTGACATACTTCCTCCAACAGGACCACATCTCCTAGCAGTGTTATTTCCTTTGGAGCCCGTTTCTTTTAAGCCACCACAGCCCCTCTCCCACATCTGTACATAGCGGGCTTCCCCCAGGCACACCGTATTTGCTGTCAGTTACAGGCAAGGAAGGGATTTCAATGGTTCAATGAGAGACTCTGCTTCAAAAACGTAAGGCAGGGGAAACCTCATGATGCATATTCCACGAGGTTGTTGTCTGCAGTGGGGCAGGGCTTTGAGATGATGCAGCTATTCTGGGGTCACCCATGTTCCTAACATTGCTGCTGTCTGCCTTGGTGGTGGAGGAGGACTTCTTACTGTGGATGGTGACTGTTGATGGAGACTCTCATAACAGTATAAACTGCTGAGGACAAGGGGCTGTCGAGGTGGTCTGGCTCCCTAGTGCTCAGCAAAGGATCAGGGGCATGTCACTCCTTCTGAGGTTCAAGGAACACTAAAGAGGAGGGTGGTGTTGGTGGAAAGGAAGTAAGGGCCAAAGGACAGGGGTGTATTGTTGCCTAGCATCTCACCCCCTGCGGATAACACAATGCTGGTATAGGAGGTCCTTTTGTATTTGTGTTGATTTCATTGGTTGAATAAAGAAGCTGCCTTGGCCTTTTAATAGGGCAGCCCTTAGATGTGTGGAGTAGACAGAACAGAATTCTGGGAGGAAGGAGGCAGGTAGAGAGCCTCCCTCTATGAAGCTGCCAGGTCAGACATGCTTAATCTTTCCCAATAAGCCACGGCCTTGTGGTGATATACAGATTATTAGAAATGGGTTGAATCAAGATTGAGAGTTAGCCAATAAGAAGCTAGAGCTAATGGGCCAGGCAGTGATTTAATTAATAGAGATTTCCATGTGGTTATTTCGGGGGTTAAGCTAGCCAGGCCAGGAATGCCGCCGCTCCTCATACAACACAATGCCATTTTAGAATAGGCAATAATCTGGTGACTAGAGCAGGATCGTAGAGTGGTACCCAGGCCTGTGATAGTGACAGTGGAGCTGTTGATATTCGAGGGGTTGGGAGGAGTCACAAGATCTCTACCTGGGATCCCGGCTGTCTACACTAGCCCCATCTTGGAAGATGCTAGACTGTGTAGACGTGGAAGACGAGAACAAAGTGATGCTCCACAGTGCAGCTTCTGCGCGCTTACCGCCGCCCGCTTGCCATCGACAGTGGGCTGGGGCTTCTTGGTGCTGCAGCTGTTTGGGGGACACCCACATTCCTATGGGTGATCTCCCATCTGTACTCCGTAAACAAACCCAATAAACTCATTGGTCTCAGCAAGTTGGGCTTTGATAAAAACGTAAAGTGGAGGACGATTGACAAGGACACCTGGTGTGAGCATCCAGCTTACACACGTACGCGCAGAGAAATTTCCTATGTCACATGGACTTTGGAGCTCTTCTCCAGGCAGTGTGTTACCAATCGCATGTACAGTTAGGCCCTTTTCCATTTTTGCAGCTTGTCCTCTTTGTGCAAGCTTAGCAGGGTAGGGGTGTAGCTCAGAGGTAGACGGCTGGTCTAACACACATGAGGTCCTGGGTTCCATCTGCGGTACTGAAAAAATTTACAGTTAAAGAGAGTGCGTGGTTCCAAAGTCAAATCTATTAAACAAATATTAATAAGTCAGTCAATAAATTATCTCTGTCTTAGGATCGCCTTTATCACAGTCCCTCTATGGCTGAGGTTCCTATTTAACATAGCAAAGCAGCCTGGTGGTGGTGGTGGTGCACGCCTTTAACCCAGCACTCGGGAGGCAGAGGCAGGCGGATCGAGAGCTAGTTTCAGGACAGGCTCCAAAGCTACAGAAAAACCCTGTCTTGAAAACACCAAAACCAAGCCAAACCAAAACAAAAATAAAACCAATCAAAGCAGACCCGGTCAGTAAAAATGGGGGTTGTTTCAGAACCTCAGGAGAAGGACAGCCCACGTAAGCTGGGATGCTGTACGCATGTCAGGATCCTCCCAGGTGAAAGCGCATAGATCGTGTGATTCTGAGTGTAAAGGAACAGTGAGGAAAGCATCCTTAGGTCTAGGACAGTATAATGAGAGGTGGAGGAGGGCATCTGGGAGGGGAGAGTATAAGGGTTAGGGACTACAGCTGCCGTAATAATCCTGAGGTCCTGGACTAGGCGGTCAGAACCGTCAGGCTTTAGTGCGGGCAGGATAGGAACGTTATAGGGCAGGTGTGCATGCTTGGGGATACCTTTATCAAGAACGCGCTCGATGATAGGTTTACGCCCTGTGTTTCAGGGAAATATGGTATTGAGAGTGACAAGGGTAGGGGTTGGGTGCCTGAGTAGGATCTTAAGAGGAGGATGGTGTGAGGCCACGGGGAGAGAGGAAGTGTCCCACACTTTTGGGTTAACAAGGGGGTCTGGTAGGGGGTGGGGCAAAGTATTAATGTGAGTAGGGAGCTCTTCAGAGGCAAGGAGAAGAGGAAAAATTCCAGAGCGATGATTGAGAAAAAAAGTGTAACTTGACCTTGATATCTCTGCCCAATAATGGGGTTGGGCAACCAGGTGTGATGAAGAAGAGGTGAGCAATCAGGTGGCTCTAGAGTGAGCAGAGGAGGGATCTTAGCCCTTTGCTGCTGGGCCTGCCTGTTAACACCTACCCCAGAGATCTAAGAAGGATAAGTCTCACCTGAGTAACCAGGAAGTACAAAGTAGCTCCCAAATCTATTAAAAATGATAGAGACTTATAGGCTACCAGGACAGCAGCCCTAGGTTCTCCCGTGGTAATCTTGATTTCATTGGGGGCAGAGCTCCCAGGATAGCATCAGTCTTTGGCTGACAGGCTCAGAAGATCCAGCAAGACTTTCCTGTGGAGGAGAAATCTGGGGGATCAGGCAAAGTGGGGCAATCACCCCCCCCCCAGTGTCCTGCTTGACCACAGTCTAGACGGGGTTCTGGTACCAGG
>NC_052048.2:23659761-23907261 GCF_903992535.2 Arvicola amphibius | reverse complement strand
ATGGTTCTTAAGATCCACATTCCTGGAGGTCAGAGACTATAGGTTCCTGTTGTAGCTACAGTAGAGACTGATAAATTGCCTCCCCCAAGCCAGGTACTCACTGACACGCGCAGGCTTGAATTTGAACAAGACTGAATGCTTTCATGTTCATTCTGTATGTACCACAGGTGAGGGACATGGAGCCAGAGAGAGCAGAGCTCTACCCAGAGGTCAAGATCCAGCTCTGGTAGCCTGTCTCCCGCCTCAGCCTGAGTCCATCAGACTAGCTCTCCCCTTTGAGATGAAGGATGTCCAGGGCCAGTTTCTCAGCTAATTGGCTAATCTGGGTATCTCTGGGCAAATCACTCCAGCCCTCTCAGTCTCAGGCTTTGGACTCCGTCATTTACACAAGACCAGTGCTTGCAAGGACCAGTAGGTCCCATACGGAAGTGATCTGGAGACCCCGTCAAGAAGATGTACTGCCTCACATGGATTTGAGCTGCAAGGTCATCTCCAAAAGCCTGTTTGGAGGCACTTGGTGAGGGATAGGACTGAGGTCCATTCGCGGCTCTCTACTCTTCCTTCCCACAAGATGTGATGGCGAGTTCTCAGGCTGTGAGGTTTTTCAGACAGGTGCTGTTTCTCCCGGTGACAGATTGACGTTTAATGACTTAAGGTTATCTAGATAAGCAGAATCCGGGGTGATCCCACACCCGGGTGATCTCACACCCAAGTTTAATGGCGTCTACTTCAGGCCTCACCCCACCCATCAAGGTCCTTCTGGGACTTACTAAGGGCGCCCCATCAGTGCCCAGTGACTGGCAATCCTAAGGCCTTCTGGCCAGGCCACCTTGAGATAGTCTTGTGGTGACCCAACTGGTGGGGGCGCTGGAGGCCTAGATTTTCTAGAACTTTCTTTGGAGGTGGTGAGTCAGGTATTCCGGGCAGAGGTGGGGTGCCTCAGCGAGATTTCATGACCAACTCTCTTGGGAAGCAAGGGAAGGCAATAGACACTTTGTCTGTTTTGATGAGCCATGAGTAGCCTTCCGGGCATTGTGCTCCCGACATGCCCGGGTCATGAACACAGAGACCAGAATTCCTTTGAAGTAACACAACACCCTGCACTTCCTCCAGCATTCCGAGGAAACTCCTGAGTAACTGTGAAGCCAGGAGTCTCCCAGATGCCCGCCTTCCACCTCCTTATGTCTGTCTGCTTCTGGAAGGGATGGCCCTTCAGGTCTGAAGTGGGCTTGGAAGGCCTCGGCCATAGCCCTGTCATGAAAGACATATTTTCTTTATAGCCCCCTAACATAGATGCCCTTGTCATTACCTCCTTCTCATTCATATACAGGAAACAGATACAGAGGTGACCAGTAACTCAGCCATGGCATTTCAGAGGCCACAGCAGAGCTGGTCTCACACTGCCTGATGGGAGGCTGGAGTCTGGTGATACTATCCTCTTCATATACCTGGAGGCTTTGCGCTTTCCAGGTGGAAAAGGATGAAATAGCTATCTTAAAAAAGTAAAACCTTTCTTATTTTAGAGGAAAAATTGGATTCACAAAGTCTTAATACAGTCATAGTACAAAGACTATGTTCTGGGCATCTGTCTTCCCCAGGTGTTCATAGCTTTTATCCATACACTTCATGTCTGTGTTAGCAGACAAGTATTGATCCATTATTATCAACTGGCCCCCACTTTTATTCCAGTCACTTTTTCTCCTCCACCTCTCCACCTCATCCCCCACTTCCTAATGTCCTCTTTCTATTCTAGCACTTGTGCAGTACTGTGTCACACTTGGTACTGTGCCTCCTTAGCCTGATCTTGGTCATGACAGTTTCCTAGGCATTCCTTGATAGCTTAAAGAATACTGGCAGGAGATCCAGGCTGTGGATTTTGGGGAAATACACAGACATAAAGTACCACTTGAGGGCTCAACCCCACTCATGACTGCTGAGGGTGACCCTGATTGCCTGGCTGAGGGGAGGCTTGTCAGGTCTCTTCATTATAAAGTCACTTGTCAGCCTGGCATGACGGCATACCCCTTTAATCCCAGCACTCTGGAGGTAGAAGCAGGCAGATCTCTGTGAGTTTGAGGCCAACCTGGTCTACAAAACAAGTTCCAAGACAGCCAAAGCTGTTACACAGAGAAACCCTGTCTTGAAAAAAAAACAAAACAAGGTTGTGGTAGCACATGCAGGTTGGATTTGCTGAAGAAGGTAGAGGCAGGAGGATCATAAGTTTGAAAAAAACAAAACAAAACAAAACAAAAAGGTCACTTGTTCGTGCTGTACTCAAGAATTGTTTTTGAGCATCCAGAGAAGTGACTGAAAATTCTCCTGAAGCCGGGAAAGGGGAGTAAAGGCGGAATAGGGTGGTGGCTGGTATCCTGGCATCAGAAGCACATTTGTGTCTGACCAGAAGAAGCTGGTGGCTTCAGGGGTCCTGTTCAGGGTCCTGGTGGGAGCAGCCAGAAAACATAGTTGCTGACTGGATATGGCCTACAGACTGTGGATTACTGATCCTTACTAATGAGGGAGCAAATGTAGATTGCATGGCATACCTTCACAGACTCCAGAGCGGGCCTTGGCTCTACTCCAGGAACCCAGGCTCTGCGGATGGCAAGGTTAGCTGTGTGGCCCAGATGCATGAAGGTTTTACTGAAAGTCTTGTGGGACGTTGGCATCCCAGTCTCTCCATTGCTCTTCACTCACAGTGTCTCTCTGTGGACCAGCCTCCCGATGAGAGGGTTCCAGAGCCCCCAGCTTCTTCAATTCTCATCTCCTGGTTTCCTTCCTTCCTCACAGACTCCTGCTCTAGGTGGAGTGAGCCATAGAGGACCCCTCAGTGAGCTCTGGAGGGAGCCAAGAGGCCACATCACGAACACTGTGTGCCTGGTTGCCTGGATGGTCCTATGAGGGGTGTGTGTGTGTGGGGTGAGGGGTACTGAGGCAGAGTGGGAGGTCTGGGAACTGTGGGAAGATCATGGAGGAATTCTATGTCACAGGCAGGAATCTGGGAAATAGCTCATTCCTAAAGTGCCTCAGAGTTGAGAAATGTTGAGAAAGGAAACTCTTGTGTAAATCAACAGGAGATGCTGTTGATGTGTATGGGCTGTGTGCATGCACTTATGGGTAGTGCCTGTATGTTTGTAGAGGCTGTCTCCACAGAGCAATGGTCTCCATCCTTGGCAACATCACAAGAAATAGGGACCCAGGCTGATACCTCTGGTCAAGTTCTGACCACTGTGGTCCACGCAGGTGGCTGGGGCCCAGGTCTTTAACCTCTGGAATACACACTTTCCTCTTTAAAACTGTCCTTTAGATTTTGTTATTTTATTATTTTGTGTGTATGTGTATGAATGTTTTGCCTAAATGTACATATGTGTACCACGTGTGTGCTTCCTGCCTGCAGAGGTAAGTAAGAAGAGGTGTTGGATCTCTGGAACTGGAGTGACAGATGGTTGTGAGTTGCCATATAGGTACAGGGATTTGAACCTGGGTCCTCTGCAAGAGCAACATGTGTTCTTTTTTTTATACTTTTTTCTTTTTTTATTGATATTTATTGAGCTCTACATTTTTCTCTGCTCCCTTCCCTGCCTCTCCCCTCCCCCCTTCAGCCCTTCCCCAAGGTCCCCATGCTCCCAATTTACTCAGGAGATCTTGTCTTTTTCTACTCCCCATGTAGACTAGATCTATGTAAGTCTCTCTTAGTGTTCTCATTGTCTAAGTTCTCTGGGATTGTGGTTTGTAGGCTGGCTTTCTTTGCTTTATGTTTAAAAACCACCTATGAGTGAGTACATGTGATAATTGTCTTTCTGTGTCTGGGTTACCTCACTCAAAATAATGTTTTCTAGTTCCATCCATTTTCCTGCAAAATTCAAGCTGTCGTTATTTTTTCTGCTGTGTAGTACTCCATTGTGTAAATGTACCACATTTTCCTTATCCATTCTTTGGTCGAGGGGCAGTTAGGTTGTTTCCAGGTTCTGGGTATGACAAAGCTGCTATGAACATAGTTGAGCACATGTCCTCGTGGCATGATTGAACATCCTTTGGATGTATACCTAAAAGTGATATTACTGGGTCTTGAGGAAGATTGTTTCCTAATTTTCTGAGAAATCGCCACACTGACATCCAAAGAGGTTGTACCAGCTTGTGTTCCCACAAGCAATGCAGAAGGATGCCCTTTCCCCCACAACCTCTCCAGCATAAGTTGTCATCAGTGTTTTTGATCTTGGCCATTCTTACAGGTGTAAGATGGAATCTCAGAGTTGTTTTGATTTGCATTTCTCTGATGACTAAGGGGCAACAAGTGTTCTTAATCTCCAAGCCTTCTCTCCAGCCCCACTTTCCTCTTCTGTGGAGAAGATCAATCTCTGTCTCAGCAAGCTGGTGTCATTTGTCCTTTGCCCAGTGCTTCCCACGTGTCAGGCATGGCTCCAGTGGCTTTCTGGGCATGCTCTATCCTCATTACTCACAGAGGCCCTATCACCTGATTTGCCTATTTAACAAAACGTCCGTATAAGACTCAGATCAACTCACAGTGCCCCCACGGCCATTCTTGAGCACGCACAGAGTAGAGAGAACCAAAGCTTGAGACCTGAGTGCCCCAGCTGAGCCCGGGCAAGGCAGTATCCCGCTCACTTGTCTCTGCTTAATTTAAACAAGGTTCTTCTTGAAAATAGATTTAGTGAGGAATCGCTTATCTTTGTGTTTTTGTTGTTGCTGTTGTGATGTTTAAATTGGTCCTGAGGACAGTGGTGATGTGGTAGATCAGCCTTGTTCGGACATGAGCTGTGGTGCCATTTGCTGAGGATTCAGGTCAGTGGGTCAATAACATCTACCAAGTGCAGTCTCCGTAAACAGAAGCACATAAGACAAGTGTGTGCACTGATCAGTTGATGAAGATGTGAGTAGCGGCTCGGGGGAAGCTAACCATGTGTTTCCCCTAGGAGCAATGGCTCCGTATAAACTAATTCAGCGTTCGCAGCAATTCTAGAAGATGCTCCCTGTGAACAGCGAGGATCAACTGTATTAACTCATTTCATCAGCACAGCCAGAGTGGGGCAGCTCTTTGTTGCTACTGCCTTCTGTGTTTTACTGACATGACCACAGAGGACACGGCTTCTGTCCAGAAGCAGCCTGGGCTTGCAATGCAGCCGTCACATCTCTTGTTGCTCCTACATGCTCAGAGATGGCCCCTGGTGAGCTACGTGCAGTGCAGTGGGACTGGCTTGATCTTTCTGGTAGAACTGAAGCTCAGATGATGAGATACTTTGGGACACACCAAGGGCATGGTTATGAGGGATGATGCTAAAAACACCTGGTAGTTGTGCAGTTTAGACCCCTGGCAATTGCCACAGATCACCTGCCAGTCATCACAGATCACCTGTCAGTCATCACAGATCACCTGCCAATCATCACAGATCACCTGCCAATCATCACAGATCACCTGCCACTCACCACAGATCAATTGCTAATTACCACAGATGCTGCTGGGAAAAAGCAGACTGTGTTTGGGAATGCCACCTGCATCAGACCAGGTCCCAGGGCCTGTCCTGGCCTCTCAATCCTGCTTCCCCTTTCTCTGGATCACACACAGACGACATGCTGGGGTCAGGAGGATTTTTCTCCTTCACTGAGAATGATGGGCTTGCCTGTATGTTATCAGGTCACAGTCATTTTTATTTTTATTTTTTTTTGGAGTTGCCAGCAATGGATATCACGCATGCTAAGCATGTGCTCTGCATGGCTGGCTCAAGGTGTACTATCTGTAGCCCCTGTCTTTCCCAGAAGGCCCTAGCAGTAGTGGTATGTGCTCTGCTTGGCTGGCTGGAGACGTACTATCTGTAGCCCCTGTCTTTCCCAGAAGGCCCTAGCGGTAGTGGTATGTGCTCTGCATGGCTGGCTGGAGACGTACTATCTGTAGCCCCTGTCTTTCCCAGAAGGCCCTTGCAGTAGTGGGATGAGCTGTCACCTCCTTCACATCACAGTTATCCACTAACTGCCCTGCTGGTGGAGGGCGAGAGGACAACTTCAAATCCCATTTCAGCAGCCTGTGACCCTCTGCACATTTTCGAGTTTTCTGCGCCCTGGATCTTTCATGGATGAAATCGGACCAGACGCTTAGCTCATGGGATGTTGTGAAGGTCAAGAACAATTAACTATGTTGTAGTCACTCTACAAAAATTAAGGGTTTAAGCTGGGTCCTATACTCAGACGCCCACAGGGAGGAGGAACGTGACATTTAAGGTAGAAGGAGCTACTTGGAGCAATCTGCTCTGCTCCCCAGCCCCTCTATGATTCTGTCACTGAGCTTCCTGGAATGAAGTCATGATTTTGTAGGTTCTTTTAGAGCCAGAGTGGAGGCATGACCAACTTGTGGCCAAAAGGAAGTGATTGGAAATGATAGATGCATGTCCTTAAGGGTAGAGGCTCCTTCCTGTCCTCAGTCTAGATCCAATCTATGACTCTGTTTCTCTCTCCTTTAGGCCACCAAAGCACAGCGTAACCTGAGACAGTGCAAGATAAAAGATGTCAACTTTGTATGTGGTGTTGTCTGGGCTACCCACGCTGAGAGAATCACACAAGGGAGGCGTGTGGGCTGTATCATGGCACCATGGTTGTTTGGCGGACCTCTTCTGGCACTGGAGTCTACAGACTAACTGCTAAGGCTTCAATGTCATTTCTGTCCTAATGGTTCACATGTTGAAAACTTGCATATCTGTGCAGGGACAGCAAGAAGTAGCGGGATTTTAAGAGGCAGAGGCCTACACAACCCCAGAGAAACTAGACAACAAAGAGGACCCTAAGAGAGACATACATGGATCTATATAGGAGGGTGAAAAAGACAAGATCTCCTGAGTAAATTGGGAGCATGGGGGTCACAGGAGAGGCTAGAAGGTAGAGGGGAAGGAGGGAAGGGAGTGGAGAGAAATGTATAGCTCAATAAAAACAATTAAAAAAGGAAAAAAGAGGCGGAGGCGTGCAGACATTGGCGTGCCCGCTGCAGACAAGTATTCAGGAGGAACTAGCACAGTTCATGTGGGACTCCAGTTACTTCCCAAGAGATGGCTTAGACAGGCCCTTCCTGGCTTCTCCGTTACTCCCCACTCACACTTCCTCTATTTCATTTGCTGGGACAAGGTCTTATATGTGCTCTCCCGTGCCTTGATGAGACACAGCTAAGGGTGATCTCGCCAGAGGCAAGACAGCGTGCCCATCTCCTCTTTGACTGAGCATCCAGGCACGTGGCCGCAATAATCTCTTTTCTTCATAGAGGACCCAGCTAAAGGCATTTCCTATAATAAGTAAAAAACAGATGAATTGTAAGAAGTGAGGTGCATTCTCTTTGGATCTTCAACCTATGGGACACTGACACCCCACATTTGGGTATAACTTCCCTGCTTAATCTTCTTTCGAGATGCCATCAGAGACCCATCCAGAGGTGTGAGCCGTTCCTCTGCTATCTTAATTACTGTTCTATTGCTGTGAAGAGACACCATGACCAAGGAGACTTACAGAAGGAAGTGTTTAACTGGGGGCTGCTTACAGTTTCAGGGCATGGTATTATGGTGAGAAGCAAGGCAGAAGGCAGAGGACAGAGGGCAGAGGGCAGAGGGCAGGCATGTCACTGGAGCAGTAGTTGCGAACTTACATTTTATTCACAAGATGAAGGCAGGGGGAGCCTTAGAAACCTCGAAGTTCACCCTAGTGGCATGCCTCCTCTGTCAAGGCCACACCTCCTAATCCTTCCTAAACAGTTCTCCAGTTGGGAAGCAAACAGTCAAATATACAAGCCTATGGAGACCATTCGTCTTCAAACCACCACTGCTGCTTCTTAATCTAATCAAGTTGATGATCACGGTTGACCATTCCAGCCCCACTAGCTGTACTCCCCTCTTCTACACTCATGTTTCCCTGACAACACACAGTCTGAGCCCTTAGCATGACCCTCTGCCAGCATAAACCAGATCACGCCCCTTCCCTGGTGAAAATCCCCAGGGTTTCTGTCCCTTCCCGACTCGCCCTCACTGGCCGCAATCCCTGCAGAAGCTTCCCTTCCCCCTGCTCTTCTGCTCTTAGCTTTGCTCATGTCGCTCGAGAGTGTCCTGAGCTTCTGCCTTGAAATTACGTGACTTCAGGTTTCTTCTCTAGATTGTTCCGTGACTTGTTTCTCCTCGCATGTCTGTCTCCAACGTCACCACAGTGGAGATGCTCTCCTCCACTACTCCCCCTCATCAGTTCCGTGCTCCCTTATGGGCTGCCCCTGCTGTCCCTCTTCCTCACTCCATTCTCTTCCGCCTTGTATTAGTTGCTTTTCTTGTTTCCATGACCAAACACCCGACAAGAAGCAATTGTCCACTTTGTTAGGGATTGCCTGGGACCAGTGGCATGAGGTGGTCACCCCGGGTCCACAGATCAGAAAGTAGGGCTCAGGAAAGTGGCAGGGTGGGAGGACAGCATGTGGGGGGACATGCTTGAGCAGCTCAGGGCCATGGTTCCTCTGCAGGAAGCTAGGAGAAGGCAAGACTGGCCTGAGACCCAAAGAGGTTACCAGTTCTGCCAGGCCGGTGCCTCTAACAGCAACTTTGGTGAATTTGAATAGTGATGATGGCACCAGGAGGCAGGGATGGAAAGTTCTGTTAATGATAGATCTTTGCTCAGAGTGGACAGAGTAGGTTCACAGGGGTGGCAGAGGAGTCAGGGTTGGAGAGGAGGTTCTGGGGGTGAATAGGGATGAGGTTGTGTGTCCTAGCCAGGCCTCTGTCACTGGCCTCCAGGCCCCACTATTTATTTATTTGGTCGGCAGTTTGGTCTTTGACTTTCCTTGCTGGGTAGTTTCTGCTGAACTCCAGAGGGGATGAACCAGTACCGGTTGCCCAGATATGGGAACCCAAACCCTCCAGGACATGTTGGGGTAGGAAAGAACAAGCCAGACTGACTCATGCTCCCCCCGAGGTGAGGCTCTGAGGGCACACATCAGCACCTGAGAAGGGACAATTGTCACAGTTCTTCACAATGCCTAATTGTTCACTTGGTCGGCAAACTTCTGTGTGGTGCTGCATGGCCGCCGGTAAGCTAGGCACACAGACGGTCTTGGTGTGGGGCTGGGCAGATGGCTCGGTGGATAAAGTATTTGCCTTGCAAATACAGGAGGACTTGAGTTTGATTTCCAGATACCATGTGAAAATGCTGGGCATGGTGGCACGGGTTTGTAATCTCAGTGACGGGGAAGTGGAGACCTGGAGATCCCTGGGGACTGACTGCCTAGCGGTGAGCTTCAGGCAAAAGAGAGCTGGTGTCTCAAAGGGATGGACAGCGGTCCTGAAGAAGAGGCTGACCTCTGGCCTCTACACACTCATGTGTACAAACATGGATTTGCTGTTTTCTTTTTAAGAGAAAAATAAGGTCCTATTGTGAAGGCTTTGCAAGAGTTTGTTTTGTTTTAACTTAATCATATGTCTGATACCCATCCATGCCAGTCCTTCAGGCCTGTCTATATTTAATGTTGCCACAGTGCTGCAGGGCATGAATAAATCATAACTTAAAAAGTAATTTCTTTGAATGAACACATATAATTTTTCTCCTGGGTTTTTTCCTCTGAGGCAAGGTATCTCTGTGTAGCCTTGGATGTCCTGGAACTTGCTCTATAGACCAGACTGGTCTTAACTCAGAGAGATCCACCTGTCTCTGCTTCCCGAGTGCTGGGATTAAAGGCATACACCACCACTGCTCAGCTTCTTGTTTTTTTTTTTTTTGTTTTGTTTTTTGAGACAGGGTTTCCCTGTAGTTTCTAGAGCCTGTCCTGGAACTAGCTCTTGTAGACCAGGCTGGCCTTGAACTCAGAGGTCCACCTGCCTCTGCCTCCCGAGTGCTGGGATTAAAGGCATACACCACCACCGCCCAGCTTCTTCCTGTTTTTAAGAAAATAATTTATTGTGCATCTCTGTGTGTTTGTGTGTATGCATACATATGTGTCATATGTATGTGTATGTGTGTATGTGCATACATGCATTTATGTGACACAGCATGTATAGAGGTCAGAGGACATATCCAGGAGTTGACTGTCTCCTTCCACTTTGTTTTTGAGGCAGGGTCTCTCTTGTTCTCTGTTTTGTGCAGCATACTCAAGGCTAGCCCATAAACTTCCAGGTAATTCTCTTGCTCCTATCTCCGATGTTGCTGGGATTACAGATGTAGGCCACCACAGCTGGCTTTTATTGTTATTACTTTAATATTTTATGTGTATTGGTATTTTGTCTATGTTTTTCTTTGAGCCACTAGAGATGGTTGTTAGCCTCCATGTGGTTGCTGGCAATTGAAACCAGACCTTTGGAAGAGCAGCCAGTGCTCTTAACTACTGAAATATCACTCCAGCCCCACATCTGACTTTCATTTATTTACTCATTTTTAATTTTGTGAGTATAGGTGTTTAAGCTGCATGTAAGTCTATATACCATGTACTTCTTGCCCCTAGAGGTCAAAAGAGGGTGTTGGATTCCATGAAACTGGAGTTACAGATTTCTGTGAGCCACTATGTGGGTGTTGGGGATTGAACCGGAGTCCTCTGCAAAAGCAGTCAACTCTCCAGCCCCATGTCTTGCTTTTTAAATGTGGGTTATAGAGATCAAACTCAGGCCATCAGGTTTGCACGACAAAATGCATTTCTCCACTGAACTCTGTCCTTCCGCCATTTGCTTCTAGCAACCTCATAATTAAAACAATTATTATCAACAATGTTTCCACCCTTCCTGTCAAAATCTACCATAACAAAATCCTGAAAACTAATTTATACTAAAGTCTTAGTGGCTGACAACAATGGTTCATGCTGTTTCTCTTCTGCATACTAAAAACAAGTCTTAAAATCTTACCAATGTTTATTAGTACATTTTATTCATAGACTTCTGTGGAAGCTGGTATGGAACTTAAGAATTTAGATGTAGGCCTGACATTATATTTCTGGACAGGCCAGGAAAGGGTTGTGACCTGTAACCATTATAAAATGTGGTGGGACAGACACAGGGCAGGTGTAAGAGATTTCCATCTCAAAAGAACCCAGAAAAGGGGAACCTTGGTGGCAGAGTGTGCGCTCAGCAAAACAAACACACAGCCTTTGCAAGGAGAAGGAGTAGAAGGGAAGGAAGGGGAGGAAAGAAGAGAGGGGAAGGAAGGGGAGGAGGGTGAGGAGGAGAATGGGGGAGGGTAGGAAGGAGGAGGAAAAAGGGGAGGAAAGAGAGAGATAGAGATGGATGGATGGATGGATGGATAGTTAGATGGATGGATGGATAGATGGATGGATGGATGGATGGATGGATGGAGAACAGGAGAGCCTTAACTGAGAAGTAGGTCTCAGTGTCAGAGACGGTGTTAAGCACTGGCTGCATGGGCACTCTAAAGCGAGGTTCTCCCCCATCCTGTTTCTTCTCCAGCTGGCATATGGCTCCTTTATCTCTAGGAGCCTCCTTCATCGAGGGTGACAAGCGCTATGTGCAGTCTGGACCTGAGGATCTGACTGGCTCCTGTTCCTTTGCTTTGTGGGTATGTGTCTGTGATTGGCACAAGGATGTGTTCTTGAGCTAGCTGTGTCCCGCGCCTTCTGGGTCAGGCTGCTTGTCTGTGACCCATCACCCCTCCTGGCTTTCTCTTGGCTCTTGGCAAGTCTGTCCACATACCCTGCACCTCCTCTACCGACAGTGGTTGTGCTGGGCCACCACTGTTCCGTTCTGCTTTCTACCACCCATCTGTTGTGCGCAAGGGAACAACTTTCTCTGTGGCTTAACACATATGCATGTCTTGCCTGCCCAGCCTTCCAAAAAAAAAAATCCAGAAGCTGGTGTGCAATCTTACTGGCAACTGGATGTTTCAGAAGTCCAGTCACCTTCTGTAAGCAAGGACCCACCTCTTCCCTGTATTGGTCAAAGGAGCTGTTCTCTGTGGGAGAGATCTTGTTGTCCTTTTAAGCCTGCGTGGAGTGGTGAGATGGGTAAAGGCCTTGCCACACAAACCTGACAGCATAAGTTCAGGTCCCCGGCACTCAGACAACAGCTGATTCAGTAGCATGTATGAGCTTGTTTTCACAGTCCCTGCCGGGAGAAGGGGGCAGAGACAGGCCAGGGGCTGGAAGCCAGAGGCCATGTAGCCTGCCATGCAGCGATCAGTAAGAGAGACTCTGTGTAGTGGCATTTCATCCGTCTTTCAATAAACAAAGCTTGCCTGAAGATCAGAGAGTAAAACCGCCCCACTGGTCTTACAGACCAGGCAGGCAGTGGTAACACATACTTTTAATCCCAGTAGCTACACTAGTTGCCATAGAAACTGGGCAGTGCATGCCTTTAATCCCAGTCCTAGAGGGGGATATAAAATGGGAGGAGACAGCTCTCAGACACACAGTCTCATTCTGAGATTCTTGGAGGCAGGATTGCCATTTCGGACTCAGGTCAAGGTAAGAGCAAGTGGCTGGTTGTTTTGCTTTTCTGACCTTCAGGTTGAACCCCAGCTTAGCTCTCTGAGTTTTTATTAATTGTGCTTCAACCCTGTTTCAGACAAGGTGCAAGGCAAGGAGCCGGGATTGTCCTCTCACCTCTGTACATTTGTCACGGCACACACATGCCTGCATCTTATTGCTGAAGACACTACATACTTGAATTATTTCACATGGCAAAATCAAGCAGATACTGACCTGGAAGTTTCATCCCTGCAGGCCAGCTTTCATAGTTCTGGAAGGTTCTATGCATGCTACTGATACAGAAAAGTGATCAATAATCTTACTCAGCTGTGAGTTGCAATAATTACCAGATTGGTAAGATAGGCACGCTGGTGCAACAGGGGCACAGATGTTATAGGAGTAACCAACCGCTTTCTGCCTTGGTTTGAATTCTGTCCCACAAGTTGAAACTCATGCTTTTTACTCCCAACCAGGCCCAAACACGCGGCTGGCTAGGTCCTAGGTCATAGCACAGAGCCTACTACTATTGTTCTGTTAAACTGCATAGAGATAAACTAACTATCTTCTAAGTTCTTTTATACCCATAGAATAGTGCATCTTTCAACCTTCATCAGAGAAGCTTAAAACAATTTATTTTTATGATTTTTATTCGTGTCTGTGAGGACATGTTACATGCGTGTATGTATGCATACACTCAGAAGCCAGAAGAGGCTGTTGGATCCCTCGGAGCTGCAATTCTAGGTGGTTGTGAGTCACTTGACATGTGTGCTGCTCTTCACTGCTGAGTCATTTCTCGGGCCCCTGGAAGTTTCTTCCTGCAGTTAATACAGAGACTACAGCTGATCAGCATGCAGAGACAAGGAGACAGTTGCGTGCTCAGCTCTGAACAGACATCAATATCGTAGTTCCCTCTCCTCAAAGCCCAGAGTGGGTAGAACACTTCAGGAGCCGGGGGCAGTGAACATCGATTACAAAACAGTGCTCACCAGATATGACAAAGCTATTGCACATGTGAACTCACGTGGCTGTGAGCATGCACAAGATCAAGTCAGCCTAAACCCCAAAATAGATGGGGAGGGGCTCCTAAGGTTCCACCCCAAGCTGAGAAGTTACTAGGAACTTAGGGATGCTGAGGAGGGAGGGTGTATTTCCTTTAGGGATGTAGCCCCTGAGAGGCTACCTGTCTCTAGTAGTCAGCCTTGGATCTGGGCGCACACAGGCAGCACTGAGTGGACTCAGGGGGTTTAAAAACCGAGGACATGAAATTGGGGGGAATAGGAGAATTGAAGGAGAGGTAATAGGGTTTATTCATGATGGAAACACATTAATGCATGTATAAAATTCTCAAACAATCAAAAGAGAGAAACAACAACAACAACAACAAAAACTCAAAATGACTCATCATACACCATTCACCATAGCAAGGAGTTTTATATTAGAAAACAGTGTATATTGTGGAGAATACTAACAAAATGGGAATCTGGGTACACACTATTCCATCAAAGCTAGAGCATCGTCAGTGTTGCTGCATCTGCCTGTACATCCCTCCCCTTCCTTGTGGCTTTCTCCTCCAATGAGGTGGCCACTATCCTGATTTTCACATTTATTATTTCTTGGCTTCAAGAATGTACCTTCAAAGAGGACCCTAAGAGAGACATACACGGATCCACCTAGGAAGGGGAAATAGACACGATCTCCTGAAACCTTCTTCCAGTAACTGATGGAAGCAGATGCAGAGATGCAGAGATGCAGATGCAGAGTGGTTAGTTGTGGAACCAACCACTGGACAGAGCCCCCGGAGTCCTGCT
Organism: Arvicola amphibius; assembly: GCF_903992535.2. NCBI lineage: Eukaryota > Metazoa > Chordata > Mammalia > Rodentia > Cricetidae > Arvicola > Arvicola amphibius. Next base: position 23,893,026 of record NC_052048.2, on the reverse strand, counting down.
GAACAGAGGGAGATGTGAGAATAGGAGCAAAGGGGTCAAGACCAGGATGGGTAAACCCACAGAAAAAGCTGACCTGAACTAGTGGGAGCCCACTGACCCTGGACAGACAACCAGGGAACCTGCATAGGACCAATCTAGACCCCCTGAAAGCAGGTGACTGTGGGTGGCTTTGGCAGTTTGTGGGACCATCGGCAGTGGGACTAGGAGTTATCCCTAATGAGTGATCTGGCTTTTTGGAGCCCATTCCCTAGGAAGAGAAACCTTGCTCAGTCTAGACACGAGGAGGAGGGCCTTGGTCCCTCCTCAATGTGGTGATGTAATAGAATTTGTTGGCTACCCAAGGGAAGCCTTACCCTCTTTGAGGAGCAAATGGGGATTGGGGTGAGGGGAAGGTGGGGAGAACAAGAGGGGAGGGAGAGGGAACTGAGATTGGTATGTATAAAAATAACAAAATAAAATATAAAAGGGGCAAAGAACCAGAGGGAGTGAAAAAGTAGCTTTAAATGTTGTTTATGTTGTAGTAAGAGAAGTAAAAATGGGGGGGATTACAATGAAAGGTCCATTGGAAAATGGAACAAAACACCCTGTGTCTGCTTATAAACAGCAATTAAATAACATTCAGTCAAAAAAAAGAAAGAAAAAGAAAAAAGTCTGACAAATGCTTAGTTTTACATACCTATGCTCAGAGATGTGCAGTATGTATTACTATATTAAAAACCCTAAGAGGTCACACACACAAAAGAAATTGTAATATTTTTGTAAAATTTTGTAAAAATATAAACATTACCCACGTTTCCACTCACAGCTTTTCTTATCATTTCCGTTGCTTGGTTTTGAGCTTTGTGGCAACAGTACCCTATTTTATGCATTTATTTTTGTATAAACAGTGCTGCTGTGTGTACCTGCGTCTGTCTCCAGGTGCCCGTGTTTGTCCCAGGGAGGAGGGAAATGGATAAGGTTAGGACAGACAAGCTCACAGGCTCCATCTGGGCTCAAAGCTGCTGTAAGAATTTATAGGTTCAGCAGCAGATCACACATTCACATGGATGCATCGTCTGATGAACCTCAGTGTCAGTAGACAAATAGCAGCTGACCTCCCCGATGCAATGGACCCACTGTAGACACATGGCAGCTGACCTCCCCAATGCAATGAACCCACTGTAGACACATGGCAGCTGACCTCCCCGATGCAATGGACCCACTCTAGACACATGGCAGCTGACCTCCCCGATTCAATGGACCCACTGTAGACACATGGCAGCTAACGATGCATCATCTGACAAACCTCGGTGACCCACTGTAGACACATGGCAGCTGACCTCCCCGATGCAACGGACCCACTCTAGACACATGGCAGCTAACGATGCATCATCTGACAAACCTCGGTGACCTACTGTGGACTCATGGCAGCTGACCTCCGCGATGCAATGGACCCACTGTAGACACATGGCAGCTAACGATGCATCGTCTGACAAACCTCGGTGACCCACTGTGGACACATGGCAGCTGACCTCCCCGATGCAATGGACCCACTGTCGCCCTCCTTCATTCTCCCCAGAACCCAAGAGACTCACCTCTTAATTTTTGCAGATGAAAAAAATGTTTATTACATTTGGTTTTCTTTCCTCTGAAGAAACTTTTTTTTCTGGGCATTTTCATTGGGTTATTTTAGTGGTCTGTGAGAGTTGTTTATATAATTGGGACAGCAGGTCTATATTGGTTAAGAATTGTACAGGTATTTTCCCCTTTTTGGTGTGGCATATTGTTTGATTTATGTGATCCTTCATTTTTTCCTCCCTCCCTCCCTCCCTCCTTCCCTCCCTCCCTCCCTCCCTCCCTCCCTCCCTCCTTTCTCCCTTCCTCCCTTCCTCCCTTCCCCCACTCTCTCTCTTTCTTGAGTTTTGTTTTGTAGCATGGGCCAGCCTTGAACTTGAGGTCCTTCTGCTTCAGCCTCATGCATGTTGGTGACGTGTTGGACTAGGTGGTGTGTGTGTGCATGTGTGTATGTATGTGTGTGTGCATGTGTTTGTGAACTCATGCCACAGCATACATGTAAACATGAGAGGACTTCTCTGTAGATTTGACTCTCTTTCCAGCTGGTCCTTTGTTCCCTTTAAGGCACCTCTGTGGTGCCCTGTGTGGCCCTGTGGTGCCCTGTGGTGCCCCGCTGCTGTCTCTGTGTGTCATGGGCAACAAATCACAGCAGCTCTTTAATAGTAGTGGGAGGAGCTGCCTCTGTGTCTGCCAGGAGAGGCAGTCAGCTCTGGGACAGAGGACAGTAGCCAAGGTGGAACTGGGGCTTCCTAACAAGGGGTGCGGGAGTGACTTCGCAGATCCTGTTCTGCCAGGATCTCGGCTTGGGAGACTTGAATTATTAATAAAAATTCTAGGAAGTCCAGAGGGTTTCTCGGGAAACTTCGTCCAATTAAGAGGAAATAAATTCCAAGTGTGCTTTTAAGCACCATTAGGACTTTTTCTTCACTTTATGAAAAAACCTTTGTATTGATGCTCAATATTCATACAGAAAATACTCAGATCATAAGCCTGCAGCTCATACTCGTCCACAAGTTCACTGTCCCCAGCATCTAGGTTAAGAGACAGCACTACAGTCCCTGGGAGATGCTCTCATGCGCCTCGCTGGCTGCCAGCAGCCCAGGGTCCACTCTCCTGGCTTCCCCCCACAGAGGTAAATTCCACCAGTGCCGTATTCTATGTACATGGGCAACACTTTCCTGGGTCTCTCTTCTTCCTCTCAGATTTACACTTGTGAGGTTCGTTCATACCACTGCGTGTGACAGACCGTTTTCACAGCTGTGTGTTAATCTAGAGTCTGAGCGTAAGAGTCTTGCCTTATCTTGGGGAATATGTTCTGAGACCACATAAGCTGCTTGGAACCAGGAAGAACACCTGGCTTTAGAAACCCTGTGCTGTCCGCTTGGTGGAGCTGTATATGCTTCTCTTCCCAGCAATACGGAGGTTGAGGCAGGAGGATTGTGTTTTAGAGGCCAGCCTTGGCTATCTAATGAATACCAGGTCAGCCATGCTTACATAGGAAAACTTTGTTTCCAAAACTTTGAAATAAATAAGTAGGTAGATACATAAAAAATAAAACGCTGCCATTTTCTATATAAACATATCCATCATAAAGTTTAAGTTGTACATAAGACTCAGAAAGAAACTAACAATAATAAATAGTAACAAAACTTGGGAATTGTAACAATGTAATGAAGTTTATTTAAATTTTATGGATTGATTATTTCTAGAACTTTCTATTGAAGTCACAATTGCCAGTAACTGTGGGAAACAAAACAGGGTAAGGGTTAATGACTGACTGTGTCTGTTTATTTGTCTGATCTACTTTTCAAGGACACCCAGACGGAGCACACCTGGACACACTTGCTAAGGACCCAAGTTCAATTTCTAGCATCCACAATGAGCAGCTCACAAATGCCCCCCTACAATTAGAAAATAATAATTCTTGGGGTGGGGAGATGGTTCAATGGTTAAGAGCATTTGCTGTTCTTCCATAGGGCCTAAGTTTGATTTTTGGCAGAATTTCAGCTAACAGGCACCTGTAATTCCAGGACCAGGAGCTCTGAAGTTTCTGGCCTCTATAGGCACCTGCACTTATGTGCACATTCCCCCCACCCCACATACCCACACACACCCTCATACACACAATAAACAAGTTGTTTTGCGTGTAATGGGCTATTAATAGCGAATTTTCCCTCCAGGGAAGCTAGAATCGGTGCAGGCCGAGAATGAGCTTGTTCCTATGTCCTTATAGTTCGTAAGTAGGTGGTTGGGTCTGTCGCTCAGTGGTGGAGTGTTAGCCTAGCATATTCTTGTGTGCATGCATACGTTAGCACGTGTGCATTCATACACACGACACATAGATAAACCTCTTTAAAAAGCAACCATTTTTGCGTGAGTATAGTGCATTTAGAGTGCCCTCCTCAATCCTCTGAGACACGGTCCCTCGCTGAGTCTGGAGCTAGGCTGGCAGCCAGCCAGCCTCAGGGATCCCCCTGGCTCTACCCCACACAGTGTTGGGGGCCGCAGACATGGCCGTGCCCAACTTTTTAGGTGGGTTCTAAGATGGGAAGGCGGATCCTCACATATGTGTATTAAGCGCTGTTCCACCCTGAGAAGTTTCACTAGTCTCCCTAAATAATTCCTTTAAAGCAGTCAAGTACAGCTACGAGCACATGGTGCCACATTCTTTGGAGACTACAGGAAATGACAGTGGCCGACCACCTCGTGACAGAGTACAACCTCACAGTGTGCGTGTTTCCAGCAGCTTATTGTTTCCTTCAAAATGTTGTTATTTTTACTATGTGTGTATGTGTGTGTGTGTTGTGTGTGTGTGTGTGCATGTTCGAGCGAGCGTGTGCATGTATGCACGTGCGTGGTGTGCAACGTGTGTGTAGCCAGAGGGCAGCTCTGTGAAGCTGGCCCTCTCCTACTTTTCTGTGGGCTCCAGGGACTGAACTCAGGTCACTAGGTTTGTGCAGCCAGTACCTTACCTGATAAGCCGTCTAACTGCCCTTTCCTCTTTATCTTAAATTAAGGAACAGTTTTAGCATATACTTAAGCACTGGCGTTAGGAGAGGAGGAAATAGGAGAGGAACAGTCCCCGGGAGTGTGGCTCCGGCTTCTCTGGAGACTGCTGGGTGTTTATTTTTGTCGCAGCTGAGATCACTCTCTTCATGGCGTTCGGCGTCCTGTTCTACCAGAAACATTTCCCAGCCTTTCAAGAACTGTTCCATATCATTGTTTTTCATGGCTCTGTGAAAATCTATCCTGACTGGATGCCATATGACCTTTAACCTCCCAAATCAGGACAATTGGGATGCTTATGTTTACTTTTGACAGCTAGAAACAATGTGGGCTGCCTATCTTGCAGGTAGATCTCAGCCCTAATTATAAAGGATTTCCTCAAGATCGGTTCCTGGAAGTGGAATTGACGGGGGGCATTGCCTACTGTGAAATTGCTTTATAAAAAGGCGCCTTTTAAACTGTCTATCTGTCTGTGATGCTAGCTGTGGAACCCGGGGCCTCATTTATGCTAAACACCACCACTGAGCTACATCCCTAGCCCACTGTACTATTTTTTAACACACTTTCCAGATTTAAGAACTGAGTGTGCTACCAGAGAAGAAAAGCAATCATGAATCTCCCCCAGCATTGAACCCTAAGAGCTACAATAATGACTGCCCTGGCAAGGCATGCCCACTGCCGCAATAGTGGCATTAATGTTATGGGCATAACTAAACACGTGATTGGATTTAAGGCCACTCTATGAGATGGTACCCATACTTGGTTTATCAGGGCAAAGCACCTATGGTTAGAAAGGTCATACACCCTAGAGGGAAAACCACTACAGTGTTAAAATGACTCCTAATGATTAATTTGTATCTCAACCCTCACCAGAGAAACTTCTTGCAGTAAATGGTGATTAACCCAGAGGCTTAAAGCTGCTGAAGGTGCAGCAATGAAGACATTGTGGCATGGTGGGCACGAATGAGATATTTGTATCACACCCTTTCCCCTAAGACTCAGGGATTATCGTGGAAGACGGAATGAAAAGATTGCTAGATCCAGAGGCAGACGATGACTACAAGAAAACAGCGTTTTCCAGACATGGCAGGGCAGGCGATTGCACACATGAGCTCGTAGCAGTTGTGACAGCATGCACAAGTCCTGAGCATGTTCAGGTCAGGTATGATCCCAGCATCGGGTGAGCATGAAGCCCCACCTCTAGCTGAGGAGCTGTTGGCAACTGATGGTTGCTGAGAGAGATACATATTTATTAAATATCTCAAATATTTAGTACAAATATTAAAAGAAAGAAGCAAGTTTCCCCAGCGGACGCCCTCCCCTGCGTCTCCACACACTGCGTAGTGTCTAAGAGATAGCATTTCCATCCAGATAGTATTTGTTTTTCACTATCAGAAAAATTACCTTATGGGTTATTTTTAACCTATAAGCTATTGAGTCATTTTAGAATGTCAAATGGATGGAAATTTTTTGCTTGTTCATTTCTTATGTAGACCGGGCTGGCTTAGAACTTAAATCTTCATGCCTTAGCTTCCCTAGTTCTGGGATTACAGGCACACACCACTATGCCTGAGCTCTAGAATAATTTTGTGTTCACTTATTATTATTATTATTATTATTATTATTATTATTATTATTATTATTGTTTATATCAGCTTACAAAGAGTTAAGTTTAATTATGGCATTTTCAAACAAAATCTTTTGTTGCTGTTTCTTTCCCTGAATTCTTTCCCATCCTCCTCCCTTCCCGTGTTCTCTCACACTCAAAGCCTCCTAGAATTCTGCTTTTATGCCCCATGTGAACTTCTGCCTTCCCCCACTCCTCAGCATCTTTTGCTCCTCTCTCAAGGTCTCCTATAAACTTTAATAGTCTACACCAGTGGTTCTCTACCTTCCTCATGCTGTGACCCTTTAATGCGGTTTCTCATGTTGTGGTGAGCCCCCAACCATAAAGCTTTTTTTCATTGCTACTTCATAACTGTAATTTTGCTGCTGTTACGAATTGTAATGCAAAAACCTGTGTTTTTCGATGGTCATAGGTGACCCCCGTGAAAGAGCCATCCCACCCTTTCTGAGACCCGGATCATTTCACTTAGTGTGTTTTCCAAATCCACACATTTCCCCGCAAATTTTATTTTCCCTTTTTGAAAAAGATTTAAAGGAGGTTTCTGTGTGTGACTGCTTGCCTGCGTGTTTGTATGAATACAGCAGGCAAGCCTGGTGTCTCTGGAAGCCAGAAGAGGGCACCAGGGCTCCTGGAGCTGGAGTTACAGGTGGTTGTGATGGGAACCAAACGGAGGTCCTCTGCAAGATCACTGCATGCGCTTACCCACCGAGCTATCTCTCCAGACCCCATTTTCAGTTTTCTAAAGGACTGACTGAAATTCTATGTGTATTTTGTCACATTTCCATTCTCCATCCATCTGTGGATGGACTTTTAGACTGGTTCCACTCCTGCCTGTTGTGGAGAATGCAGCAATAAACACAGATGAGTGAGAGTCTGTGTAGAACGTATAATTGGGGGGGGGGAGGTACATGCCCAGGAGGGGTCATATAGTCATATAGTGGTTCTAATTTTAGTTTTTTTCTGAGGATCCTGCATAGTAATTTCTGCACTGGTTGTGCTAGGTCACACTCCCACCTACAGTGGACAGGGTTTCTACTTCCCCACAGTCACCAGCATTTACCTTTTTATCATCATTATTGTTGTTATTATTATTACTTATTTTTATTCCATGTGAATTGGTATTTTTGACTGCACATATGTCTGTATGAGGGTGTCAGATATCCTGGAACTGGAGTTACAGACAATTGTGAGTTGCCAGGTGGGTGCTGGGAATTGAACCTGGGTCCTCTGGAAGAGCAGCCAGTGCTCTTAATCTATGAGCCATCTCTCCAGCATGTATGTTTGCTTTCTTGCTGACAACCATCCCAGTTGGGGTGAGATAGAATCTCAAAGTGGCTTTAATTGCTCCTCTTTGATGACTGAAGATGCAGAACATTAAAAACAAATGCTTTTTGATCTTTGTGTTTCTTCGTTTGAGAACTATATCTTCAGCCCATTTCTGGACGGGCAGTTTCATGTTCTTGGTGTTAATTTGGGCAATTCCTTTTATGGTCTAGGTCTCAACGCCCTGTTGGAGGTGTAGCTGGGACACATTTTCTCCTGGTCTGTGGGCTGTCAATTTACTCAGCTGATAGTTTCCTTCGCCGTGCAGAGACTTAGGTTTCTTGTAGTGTCATCGGTTGTTGGTGGGACTGTTTCTTGTGCGGTGAGTCCTGTTAATAAACTCCTGCCTGTTCCTATAGCCTCAAGTGCATTCCCGATGTGCTTCTCCATCGGTTTCAGCATTTCAGGTTTTACATTAAGGTCTCTGATGCACTTTGAGTTGATTTTCATTTGGGACGGGAGCTGTGGATTTGAGTCCATTCTTCTGTGGGTGAGCGTTCAGTTTTTCCCAAGCCATTTATTATTTTTTTCTCTAGCGTGTTTTTGATGCCTCTGTCAAAAATTAAGTGGTCCTACCTTTGTTTCTGGGCCCTCAGTCCCATTCTATTGGTCTGCATGTCTGTTACTGTGCCAGTATCATTGCTACTGTAGGTCTATACTGCAATTTGGGATCAGGTATCTCAATACCTACATGGCATTCCTTCTATGAGAATTGCTTTGGTTTCATATGGCCTTTTGTGTTTCCATATGAATGTTTGGATACTTTCTTAGTAAAGAATGCTTCTGGAATTTTTGTGGGAATTGTGTTGAGTCTGTAGATTACTTTTGATAACTGCGTATTTTTTAGGTGATATTCTATTTGGCTGGTTTATTGGGTTTGGTTTGTTTGTTTTCCTTTTTTCCCTTGTTAGTTTTGGATTTGCTGGGTTGCTATGCTTCTCCTCCAGCTTTTCTTCGTTCATCTATTCCTTGCATGGCTTGGATTTTTTTTATGTATGAGGCTGTTATCTTTTCTTCTTCTTCTTCCTCTTCTTCTTCTTCTTCTTCTTCTTCTTCTTCTTCTTCTTCTTCTTCTTCTTCTTTTTCTTCCTCTTCCCCTTCCCCTTCCCCTTCCTCTCCTCCTCCTCCTCTTCCTCCTCCTCCTCCTCCTCCTCCTCCTCCTTTTTTTCCTACACAATATCCCTTCAAGAATTTTTTATACTGGTATGATTGTCATGAATTGCTTTAATCTGTGTTTATCTTAAAATGTCCCATTTTTCTGTCAGTTGAGAAAAGCAGTTTTTCTGGATACAGCATTCTCTGCTTGAAGTTATCGACTCTTAGGACTCGGACTATCATTCCATGCTTTTCTGGATTTTAAGGCTAGTGACAAGAGTCTGAGGTTGTTCTGATATTCCCGCCTCCGCATGTGAGTCAGTGTTTAACACTGTTTCCTTACTTTGTACTTTTATCATCTTGGCCCTCACATAGGGTGGAGAGGTCATTCTCTGGTCACCCTGTTTGGGGTTCTAAATGCCTCTTGTATTTGGATGCCAGTTTTTTCTTCTGGGTTGGAAATTTTCTGATATAATTACACTAAACAATCTGCCTTTTGAACTTATCTCAGCATTTATTTATTATCTCTTGAACATATTCTAGACTTCTTGAAAATGTTGGTCAAAACCCTTAACATTTTTCTTTCCAGATGTCTGAGTGCGACATGACTTAACTCTGTAGTCTGTCCCTGAAACTTGCCTTCTGCATGGGCTTGTCAACAGATGGGGACACACAACGTCAGGAGGTGCCTTCTGCTGAGGTTTTCATTTGATCGATGGCTTCTTTTGTTTCCAGTTCCATTTGTTCCTTTTGGGTGTTGTGATTGCCTCATTGAATTTTCTTCCATGCTTGTCACTTTTCCCCCAAATTTGCTCACTCTTCACTCTGGTGATGGTCCTGTTGAGGTTGTGTACATTTTTTTTTAGCTCATTCACCTGCTTATTTGAGATGTGTATATGATCATTAATATTTTTTTTAAAGAAGGACTCAGTTCTTTCTCAGACACTTCAGCACTCTTGGGATTCGGGGTTTCCTTATAAGGGATTGGGGGGATTAGGCATGTACCGTGGGCCTTTGCTGTCTCATGTTCTTCATTCATTCATCTTGTCTGAGTTTCAGTAGTGGGTGCGTCTTTAAATTTCAACTCTTTCCTCCTTTTCAATGCTATTTGGTTGTTTGAGGTCTTCTAAAAAGAATATTTTCACTAAGAAGTGTGCTTCTCTGGCTTAGTGGAGAGACACAAAGAGGTGACCCCTCAGTGGGGAGATACAGAGGTGTCTCAGTGGTGAACACATATATTTACAATTGTTATATTTTCTTAAGTATGGTACCCTTTGCCAATTTCTAGTGACTATCTTTGGAAAAAATATGTATGAAAAATACTGTACACACACACACACACACACACACACACACTAATCAACCAATGAATAAATGGAAAGAAAAGCTGTTAGGAGAAGTGAAAAAGAAAACCAAAAACCAAAACCAAACCCAAAGCAAGCAAGCAAGCCAACGAGCATGCAAGCCAACAAAAAGCTCCAAAGGAATTGTTTGTCCCAGGACAGGCATGCAGGCAAGGGTGCCACTCTCCTCCTCTTGTGATGCCTTGGGCTTTGCATTCCTTAGAGAGCAAAGGCTAAGGATTATTTGATTCTTTCATCTTGTTCCATTTACCAGTTGGCCAGTGAAAGTGGTTTGGCACTGGCGCTGGTTAGAACAGCATTGTTCCCTGCTTACTACTAGAGGGTAGCAGGGTTATGCTGATTGCAGTTTCCTCCGGCCTTACCTCAGGTCAAGCTATGGCTGAGCCGAGTAGCCCCGCTCAGCCAGTCCACATGGAGAGCAACACACAGGCCTGATGCAGAAGCCCACACTTTCTGCCACTCATGACTACAGATTCTTTGGTGTCCAGTCTCTGCTCACACGAGTACATGTCTTCTTGGTCTCTCAGTTCTCTTTGTCTGACTGCTAGAGCCACCGTTCTTAATAGGAAAACAAGCTGTACTTTAGTTTATGTCTCTAATGCCAGTTCCATCATATGTATTTTTCAATAAACTTTCCTCAGAGGCATTCTGCCCAGGAAACACTGTACTACAAGTTAGTCACTGCCAGGGACAGTGTGACATTACCAAGTTCCAAGTAAAGGAAGACATAGGGGCTTATTCTCCCAAAGGAGCAAGCTTGGGGGTGACTTTCTCAAGATGGCTGCCCCCCTCCCCCCCCCCCCCCCCTGTGCCTCGGTTCCACATTTCTCTACAGCAGCGTGCACACCACTTATCAGGCTGCCTTTCTGCTGAGTGGTTTTAGGGCGGAGTCTCGTTCTGTTACCCAGGCTGGCCTAGGACTACTATGGAGTCCACGCTGGTCTCAAACTTGCAATCCTTCCGAGTAGTGGAGATTGTAGCTGTGAGCCACCACGCCCACCTCAGACAGCCTCTCTGGTCTGTATCTGTTTCTGTGTCCCTTTTGGCCCACCCTTGTCTCCGTCTCTTCTCTGCTCCTCCTCCTCTTGGCTTAGCTACCACAGAGCTGTGGGCTCCGCATTGACATCGATGTGGCGGTTCTTTCTTGTTCTTTGTTCCAAGAGGTAAATCTCTTCGACTCTGTGCCATGTTAGACTTCAGAGATCCCTCAGTCAGAGGGTTGCTTGATTCTAAACCATTAGTGCTGCTTGCTTCTAATTTGCCATCATGGTCCCTTTACTTTCTACTTTTTATTTGCTTTTATTTCCGTAGCTGCCAGAAGAAATGATTACCTAATTTGTTCTAGTATAATAAAAACCCAGGAGTCAGAAATTGAGAGAAAGACCAAAAAAATTCAAGGAAATTGGAGAGATTGGCTGACTTCCCTTCTGGATTCTTCAGAACTTTCACCGTTGGAAATTCCTCCGAACTCCTCCTGAGTCTCTTCTTGTCCTCTCTAGCCACCTGCAAAGTGCTCCGAGAACTTTATGACTAATCCCAGCCGCCCGGTTGCTGTTTTTGTCCTAGAGTCAAGGTTGCTTTACTGGCACGGGGTACGGCCGTTTCTCCTGCAACATGCTTCTTTTTGTTTTACAGGGATCACAAAAAATTAATCGAAATCACTAAAAAGAAAGAAAGAAAGAAAAAGACAAAATCAGAAAGAAATCACAGCACAGCGCAGCCTCTAGATCTGGAGCTGCATGTGTAGGCCCCAGGGCTACAGGGCTCCCCTCCCTGCCCAGGAGTGCTCAGAGTAGAGTGTGTCCCTAGCAGTGGGGACCAGAGTGCAAGGCCAGGAGACTGACAGGCTGTGTGCTGACCTCCTAGCTTCTAGCTGGGAGGCAAGCTGTGCCCATTTGGAGGGTATCTTTTTTTTTAATATATCTTTTCTCATTTTATATACCAATCCCAGTTTCCACTCCCTTGCCTCCACTGCCCCTTCCGATGCACTCAGAGAGGGTAAGGCTTCCCAGGGGAAGTCACCAAAGTCTGGCACATTGCTTTGAGGCAGGACCAAGGCCCTCCCCACTATATTTAGGCTAAGCAAGGTATCCCTCCAAAGAGAATAAGTTCCAAAAAGTCATTAGAAGCAGTGGGGATAAACCCTGGTCTCACTGCCAGTGTCCCTACAGTCTGCCCCAGCAGTAAAACTGTTACCCACATTCAGAAAGCCTAGTTTGGTTTTGTGCTGGTTTCCCCGCTGCCAGGCCAGAGTTGGTGGGCTCCCATTAGTTCAGGTAAGCTGTTTATCCCCATATCAGTGTGTATCCCCATCATGGTCTTGACACCTTTGCTCATGTTCTCAATCCTCCCTCACTTCAACTGGACTTTGGGAGCGCAGCCCAGTGCTCGGCTATGGATCTCTGCATCTGCTTCCATCAATTGCTGGATGAAGGTTCTATGATTACATTTAACATAGTCATCAATTTGCCTACAGGACAAGGCCAGTTTAGGCACCCTCTCCACTATGGCTTAGGGTCTTAGCTGGGGTCATCCTTGTGGATTCCTGGGAATTCCTCTAGTGTCAGGTTTCTTGCTAGCCCTATAATGGCTCCCTCAATTACTGAGAGTCTTGTACCTGGATCTGGATGCAGGGTGTAGTCAGGAAAGGCAAGGATGCTTTCAAAATTCCACTCATATTCTCAAGGAACTGGTGGTCCAATTGGAGATAAGGCGTTAGCATGCAGCCTGTTTATAAAAACCATGAGAGTTGATAAAGGACATTTGTGAGTCCCTGCCAAATCGTGGTGTGAGGTCAACCAGCATAGGCGTGCCAGTACTTGCTGTGCTTTGGGCAGTGCCCATACACAAAAGACTATACGATCCCAGGGAAACCAGCAGTCTCCATGGACACACTCTCTGAAGAGGCCCCCTCATTCTGCTGCCTCCCCAGAGGTCATTCTGTACTTCAGCTGCTTCTGCTGGGCTTCCACCTCCTTGGTGCTCAATATCAAAAGAAAGCAATTCATATAGCTTATAAATGAAGACCCGTTCATGCACCCACAGTGGAGCTAGAGACAGATACTCAAAATGCTTGGGACATCTTTTGAAGGCTGTCTAAAAACTGGTCAGACTAGGGATCTGGTAAGGTCACCAGCTGTCCTAGTTGCTGAGAACTGCCCCAGTTTTAGTCCTGAAATTCCCTCAGTCCTGAGCAAAGCCAGATGATTAGATGTCTAGCCCAGAGGAAGCGACAGGTGACACCTCACTGTGTGTCTCTTTGTTTTGCTCCATCCTAAAACGTAACATCAAATGAGTCCCCAGACATAAAACAAACAAGCAAATAAACCCATCCCAAACAAATTTTCATGATGAATGAAGAACTGAAAAAGCATCCATGAATCATTGTGAGAAAAAAAAAAGAATAAATTTTCCAGCCTTCTAAGAGTTTTCTCATGTTACAGAAAGATACAACATCCCAGGAGAGAAGGAGTCCAGGTACTAGGGAGACCGAGGCAGGAGGACTGCCAACTCAAGGCCAGCAGGGGCTGCAGGCTGAATGCCCATCCCAGGCAACTTAGTGAGGGAGACTCTGTCTCAGAATGAGAAAGGGAAAAAAGAGGGTGGAGACAGCTTAGTGTTGCATGCGTGCTTTGTGTGAAACTCCATGTTTGATCCCTGGTACTACAGCAAATAAACAAATAAATGGACAAACATACAAATAAATGTAAGTAAATAAATGATCTAAAGATGCAAACAAATTCAAATCAATCCAGATGAATGACATTAGAAAATATTGCCTTAAAAACTAAATGGGCGAACATTAGAGCAATAACTATGCTTCAGTTATATTACCAGGTAATCAGAAGGTAATGAAAGTGTTCATTGGCACAGTCATTGGAAGGATGCACATGAAGGTCTTGACAGCTTTTGCACCCTTTGACACAGCACCTTCTTTTGATTCGGGGAACAGGAAGCTGCGCTCGCTCATGTGCCACGGTAGGAGTGCCTTGCCGGATGTCACCCTGCTGTTGAAAAAGCAAAGCCAACACTCCCGAGGCACCTGGTTTCAGAACTTTGTCATCTAAATGAAAATTGCAACCATACAGAATCCTAGAGAGGCCAACATAAAACACTTGCATTCTACACAGCTCTGCGCATCCCAATGCCCCATTTACTCCAGAGTGTTCAAATGGTTAAAAGACAAAACATAGACAGAGAGTCCCCACGGACCACTCTGTAGACCTTGCCTTCTCTCTTCCTCCCCAGAGGTCACCAGTGTCCTAAATTTAATGGTTACTGTACCACATTTACTTTCCGCAGTTAGCCATATTTATAAGCAAAAATATACAGGCTCTAAAAACTTTATTACATAGTCTTTCCTTTGTAAGGATTACATGTTTTTTTTTTCCCTTCCATTTTATGTATGTGGGTGTCTTGCCAGCAGGTATATCTGTGCAAGTTCATGCAATGCCCTTGGAGACCAGAAGAGGGTGTTGAATTCCCTGAGACTGGAGTTGGAGATTGATGTGAGCTGCCATGTGGGTGCTAGAATGGAATCTGGGTCCTCTGGAAGAGTTATATGTGCTCTGTACCCCAGTCGTTTCCCCAACCCCTTATTTTATGGGGTTTATTTTATTTATTTAAGCTCATATAAATGTTACCCTCTGGTAATTTGTTGGAACAAGGGGCTCATGTAGCCCAGGCTGGCTATGAACTCATTGTGTAGCAGAGGATGGCCTTGAACTCCTGGTCCTGGTGTTTCTATCTTCTAAATGAAGTCCTGGGATTACAGGCCACGAACCAGCCACATCCAGTCTCACATGGGGAGCAGAGAGCAAGGCAAGAATCCCTTGGGACCCACCCAGAGTTTTGTGGACTAGGCAAGCGCTCAATTAGGGGTGCTACACCCCAGTGCACACCCTAGCTCACATCCCAGTGCACACGCCAGCACACACCCCAGTGTGCACTCCAGCGTACACCCCAGTGCACACGCCAGCACACACCCCAGTGCACACCCCAGTTTATACTCCAGTGTACACCTCAGTGCACACCCCAGTGCACACCCCAGTGTACATCCCTGCATACACCCCAGCGTACACTCCAGGCTCTATTTTCCACATTTTCTATGCACTTCTGTCATATGTCTGAAGAATGCAAGAACCTTACAATACCTCCATTGTGATTACATCTCCTTGTCCTTTGTGCTATTATGTCTAGTACTCTGGTTCCATGTTGCTTTCCTTTTTACCTTTATTTTTTTATAACAGTGTCTTATGTGCAGCCCAGGCTGACCTAAAACTCATCATCCTCCTGCCTTAGCCTCCTGAGTGCTGGGATTACAGACAGGCTATCCACCTTATTTTATTTATTTATTTATTTATTTATTTATTTATTTATTTATTTGCAAGGGTTCTCTATGTAACCCTGGCTGTCCTAGAACTCGCTCTGTAGACCAGGCTGACCCCTATCGGACTCACAGCAATCCTCCTGCCTCTGCCTCCTGAGTGCTGGGATTAAAGGTGTGTGCCACCACCGCCCGGCTCTGTTTATTATTTTAACTCTCCGTATTCTCACTATCCTTGTTTTACAAAGTCACTGCCTGTTCATATTCACCCTGTGGCTTCCAAATCCTTTGTTCATTTTCAATTCTAGCATTTTCTTTCTCCGTTTAACTTCTTTCTTCCTGACGTACCTTCTTTAGCCGTCCATTCAGGAACGCTGAGGATAGTAAACTCATCTTTGTCTGGGAAGAGAAAATCCCCTAACTCTGAATGATGACTTAGCTAGGAGATCGGTTGCTACAGCCCCTCCCACAGCCCTCTGACCTGACTCAGCTGGGGACCTTCTCTGCGTCTTTGTCAGTCGGGGTGTTGAATGTCTGATGGAGCCCTCGGGGCTAACAACTGACAGGGTGCAGAGTATTAGAGCCTCTGAGGCTGTCCTCCTTTCTTTTCCTTCCCACTCCCTCCCTCCCTTCCTCCCCCTCCTGATGGATATCTTAATAAACATCTTTTCCTAGTGGCTTTCCTTTCTTCATATCACACGTCCACTTCCCATCTGCGGTTTCCTGCCCACCCTATTAATTCTCTGTACTAAAACGCCCGGAGTCTGTGGTTGTGGACGCAAAGACACCGCTGTCTGTAGAGTCCTGGGGTTGGCTCTTGGTCTTCTCCTTGCTCCTTTCATTCTAGGCTCTTTCCTAACACCTTTTTTTTTTTAAATTTAATTTTTTGAGACAGGGTTTCTCTGTGTAGCCCTGGCTGTCCTGGAACTCCCTTTGTAGACCAGGCTGGCCTTGAAAGAGATTCACCTGCCTCCTGAGAGCTGGGATTAAAGGTATGCACCACCACCACCACCACCACCTAGCTACACTTCTGACGGTTTGTCATTTTCTTATTTTTTGGAGTGATTTTCTTGGATTTATTTTCCAACAGTTTTTTTTTTCAGGCTTTTGTTTTAATTTTGTTTTTGTTTTCCATGAGACCAAGCAGTCTCACTATGTGGCAAAAGCTGGTCTTGACTTACGGCCCTCCTATCTCAACCTCCTGAGGGATGGGATTAAAGGCATACACCACCATGTCCCAGCTCATTTATAATACAAAGCTCAGGGGCAGCTGAGCATTTAAAAAAAGTGACCTATGTTGTCAGCACTTTGAAAGGCAGCGGACCCCATGGAAGTAGAGTTACAGATGGCTGTGAACCACCATGTGGTTGCTGGGAGTGGAACCAGGTCCTCTGGAAGAGCAGCCAGTGCTCTTAACCACTGAGCCATCTCTCTGGTCCCCAGCAGGAAGGATATTCTTTTTTTTTATATTAATTCAGACTTCCCTACTTCCTTTATGTATGTTTCTAAATATTTCTAAGACTTGATTTCTGTTTTTTAAATTGATTTTTATTGAACTCTACATTTTCTCTGCTCCCCTCCCTATCTCTCCCCTCCCCTTCAACCCTCTCCCAATGTCCCCATGCTCCCAATTTATTCAGGAGATCTTGTCTTTTTCTACTACCCATGTATATTAGATCTATGTATGTCTCTTTTAGGGTCCTCATTGTTGTCTAGGTTCTCTGGGATTAGGATTTGTAGGCTGGTTTTCTTTGCTTTATGCTTAAAAACCACTTATAATTGTCTTTCTGGGTCTGGGTTACCTCACTCAAAATAATGTTTTCTAGCTCCATCCATTTTCCTGCATAATTCAAGATGTCATTATTTTTTTCTGCTGTGTAGTACTCCATTGTGTAAATATACCACATTTTCCTTATCCATTCTTTGGTCAAGGGGATTTTAGGTTGTTTCCAGGTTCTGGCTATGACAAAAAATAATGCTATGAACATAGCTGTACATACGTCCTTGTGGCACGATTGAGCATCCTTTGGATATATACCCCAAAGTGATATTATTGGTTCTTGAGGAAGGTTGTTTGTTAATTTTCTGAGAAATTGCCACACTGACATCCAAAGGGGAGGAAGGATATTCTAATGAGACACCTTGGCCCCTCCCTTTTGCTGTCAAGCTATTGAGACAATTCCTAAGAAACTGGACTTTCCCCAGTAATCTTATGCTGAAAAAGGGAAAGGTGGAACCCAGAGGAGAAACTGGCCTCTCAGGAAACTATTTCACACAGTCTGACAACTTGTAAGACTATCTTTTAAAAAAAATATTTATTTATTATATATACAATATTGTGTCTGTGTGAAGGCCAGAAGAGGGCACCAGACCCCATTACAGATGGTTGTGAGCCACCATGTGGTTGCTGGGAATTGAACTCAGGACCTTTGGAAGAGCAGGCAATGCTCTTAACCGCTGAGCCATCTCTCCAGCCCTTTGTAAGACTATCTTACAGGGGAGGCTGGAGTCAGGACAAAGCGGATCAGTGGTGGGTGGAGCACGCCTTGACCAAGACTGCTTAGTTATGTCTCCTGCCCTCTATTTAAGCCCAGTCTCCTGTCAGCGCCTCAAAGATGGATTTAGGGTGGGTGGGGGGCTACTGGACCTCCTTGTTCTGCTTCCCAGTGCCTCTTTAATTGGTCTACTGAGGATGGGAGGCCAAGGCTAGCTTACTAGGCTTCTAGAGTCAGACTCAGACCCCAGCTACTCTGGTAACAGAAATGTTAAGGACAAATCTTACCTCTTCCATTCTTTTTCTTTCCTTGACTGGTTGTGAAGGCTAGTTTTACGTCAGCTTGACCCAAGCTAACATCACCAGAGAGTGGTTTCTTCAATTAAGAAAATGCCTCCTTAAGATCAGGCTGTAGGCAAGCCCCTAGGGCATTTTCTTAATTAGGGGTTGATGGGGGAGGGGCCAGACCTTTGTAGGTGGTGCCATCCCTTGATTGGTGGTCTTGGGTTCTCTGGGGAAGGATTAGTTAGTCAGAGCTTGCTGAGAATAGGCTTTGGGGGAATAGGTGTGTGTGCAGATGTATGTTACTGTGCATGTGTGTGTTTGTGGGGTGCCTGTGTGTGTGCAGATGTATGTTAGTATGCGTATGTATGTGTGTGTGTGGAGTGTATGTGTGTGTGCAGATGTATGTTAGTGTGCATGTGTGTGCGCAGATATACCTTGGTGTGCATGTGTGTAAAGAGTCAGGGCCTGAGGCTATATCTCAGTGAAAGATTGTCTATCATGCACAGGCCTTGGATTCTGTGCCTAGCAGAGAGCAAGTAAGTGTGTGTGTGTGTGTGTGTGTGTGTGTGTGTCACTCTTTGGGGGAGTATTAGAATGAAACCATCATTTCCACCCATCTCCCTTTCCAAAGGTTTGAACTTGTAACCAGGATTTTTATCTTCTGTTGTTTGTTTTGAAAGAGGGTCTCTCTATGTAGTCCTGGCTGTCCTGGAGCTTACTAGGGAGACCAGGCTGGCTTCAAACTCCTAGAAATCTTCCTGCCTCTGCCCGCTGTCTGCTGGGATTAAAGGCACATGCTTCCATGCCTGACTCACAGCCTTTGTCTTTAACCTGTTCATAAAACGCTGGCTAGGGTCCAAACAGGCTGTTTTCATGAGATCTGGCCTGGATTTTTCATACCTGTGGGTGACGGGGACAGGACGTGTTCACATACTTCCTCTCACCCGGCTAAGTTGGCTCTGGTAGAGGTGTTATTTTAAAAACCCCTGGGATTTAGCCCTGGAAGTTGGATCCAGGAGCCATGTTGCTGTAATCTGGTTCTCTCCCCTAGCCTGGACCATGCTGCCACCGGGAACCTACTGCTCCTGGTCTTGGTTGTCTGTGGGGGACTCAGGGGGTCTCAGGGACCAAACTGAACTGTGGTGGTGTGGCAGCTTCCGGGAGCTCTCCCTCCTGGCTCTTTAGGCCTTATCAGCCTGGAAGTACTTCTGCTACTGCTTCCTGCCATTGTTTTCCCGTTGGTCATTAAGAGAAGGCCAGTGCCCTGTTGCAGCGGGCTCACAGCTATCGTGGTGCAGAGGGCTGGGTTCTCGGCCACAGCCTGGGCTTTATCTCCCTGACTGTGGGGACTTTGCAGCCCCTGGGCTGCTTGACAGCAAGACTGCTCAGAGCCTGAGCCAGTCCATCCAGTGGTTGCTGAGAACATGACTTAGGAGTGCTGGAATTACTGAGCAGTGACCAAGTTTCTCAAGGGACCTTGGAAAGACAGCCCCGATCCGCAAAGGGAAGGTATGATGGCTCAGTCGTGGGAGGGAGGTACAAGGCTGACCCTTGCCCCTGAGCTGCTGACTGGGTTTCTTGTGCCTGGAGCAGAGGGGGTTTGTATGGAGAGGTGATTTGAAGCTAGCCTGATTCTAATGTCCTTTCTCTCCTTACTACTGGATTCTGCTTTTCTTGCTGAAGAGGCTTTCTTTCCTGGCAGGACTTAGATGAGATTGACAGTCACTTTCCCCTCCCTTCTTGGGTACCAGCTGGGAGCCACTGATGCTCCAGTGTGCTGGGAGGACAGGGGAGAGGGGCACCTGCTTTGTGACCCAGTTTTGGCCATGTTAAGGAACAAAGGGTTCAGTTCATATTCATGAGATACTGGATTTCTCCCTCTTCGTTTGTTTGAATGGGCATTATGGAGGAGGAGTGATCCCTGACCGTCTGTGTTTCCTGTAACTTTCTTCAGAAGAGAAGGGCTGGGGCACGAGCTCTGAGGGTTGGGACGCTGTGCCCTGTCAGCAAAGATTGAGTCCTGTCTGGTGGGCTGTGGCCTGAGGCACATAGCAGAGAAATTTCCTCAGATCCAGGGCTGTTAGACCCCTGTCCCCTTGTCAAAGGCATTCAGCAAACATTACTTGAGCATGTACTGGGTGCTGAGTGTCCTTGCAGATCCTGGGGACATTGGTGAGAGAGACAGTCCCTGTTCTAAAGGTGCTCATGGCCCAGGGCAGAGGACCAATAAGTATTAAATGGTGGCCTCTGACTGGTCTGCAGGTATGATTCTGATGTTAGCAACAGAAGGGCCAGCTCCTTCTTTTCCTAGTAGGTGCCCAGCATGGTGACTGAGTAGCATTCTATTTCAGCTGCTGAAGGGCTGTGGGGACCTGGGATACCAGGCTAGCCTGGAGGACAGGAGAAGAGAGACAGAACCTCTTCACCCCAGGTGGTCCTGTCACTAGTGTCTGGAGATGGTGCTCAGCAGTGTAGGGTAGAGTTCGCCCAGATTGTTGCTTTTAGA
The DNA here is from genome assembly GCF_903992535.2 of Arvicola amphibius. Taxonomy (NCBI): domain Eukaryota; kingdom Metazoa; phylum Chordata; class Mammalia; order Rodentia; family Cricetidae; genus Arvicola; species Arvicola amphibius. The sequence goes on along the minus strand of NC_052048.2, from coordinate 23,872,446 downwards.
CCTGGCACTGCCGTTGGAACATTTTGGGCACTAGTTCTCCATGTTCAAGGGAGGCATGGGGAGCCACTGAGGACACACACACACACACACACACACACACACACACACACCATTTTTATTTATTTTTTTCTTTGAGACAGGGTTTCTCTGTGTAGCTCTGACTGTCCTGCAGCTTGCTCTGTAGACCAGGCTGGCCTTGAACTTACAGAGACCCACCTGCCTCTGCCCCCTGGGTTCTGGAATTAAAGACATGCACCACCATCACCAGGCAAGAATCCATATATATATATATATATATATATATATATATATATATTGGCTTAAGAAAATGCCACATTGCTGGATGCGTTGACAGTAGCTTGACCCAGCAGCCATCTTTCTGGGCAGTGAGAACCAGCTCATTTCTTTTCCCTTTATTTTGCAGATGAATCATGCCAGGTTTGAGATCTGGCTGCTTGCTCTGGTCCTCACCTGGCCAGGTAGGTACCACATGCTTTATTTTCTTACCCTTGCCCAAGGCTCCTGGGAGCATCTCCTTCCAGGACTCAATACACATGTGGTAGGGCATCTGTGCTCAGTCTGTGTTAGATTTGTGACTTTAAGTCAGTGGTCGCCTCTTATGACAGTTATACAGAACGTCCTGTTTCTAATTTATGCCCCTCCACCTCTGCCAGCTGGATATCTGAAGAGACAAGGTGGCACAGAACTCCCATGTGATGGGAGCACAGAATGGTAGAGACAGAATCTAAGCATTGTAGACAGTTTTCATTTTCATTTTCTTTTTTTTTGGTTTTTCAAGACAAGGTTTCTCTGTGGCTTTGGAGCCTGTCCTGGAACTAGCTCTTGTAGACCAGGCTGGTCTCGAACTCACAGAGATCCACCTGCCTCTGCCTCCCGAGTGCTGGGATTAAAGGCATGCGCCACCGCTGCCCGGCAACAGTTTTCATTTTCATGTGGTCATCTCGTTGAACTTCTCATAGCGTAGATGAGGGGGCTGCAGGTGAGAGAGGAGACACCACTGCAGCAGAGTCCCACAGAGCCAGCGTCAAAGGACTGGGTTCTTGGCCTCCCTCCCCACTTCTCACTACACTGCTTGTTCTACCGTTCTTCCCTCACTGAGATTTGAGAATGGCAGCAGTGCCTTCTGACCATGTGCTGTGAAGCAGAGCGAAGAGATAACCATTGGAATGCCCAGTGATGGACCACGGATGACTCCAACTCCTCTTGTGTTTGCTTCTCTAGTCTTACAATTTTCTCTTTTTATAACTTAAAATGGTTTATTATAAATTCACACTCATGGTATTCAACTGCTTTCCTTCCTTCCTTCCTTCCTTCCTTCCTTCCTTCCTTCCTTCCTTCCTTCCTTCCTTCCTCCCTCCCTCTCTCCCTTCCTTCCTCCCTCCCTCCCTCCCTCCCTCCCTCCCTCCCTCCCTCCCTCCCTCCCTCCCTCCCTCCCTCCCTCCCTCCCTCCCTCCTTCTCTCCCTTCCTTCCTTCCATTTTTAAAAGAAAACAACTATCTTTTTTCATTTTATATATCAATCCTAATTCCCTCTCCCTCCTCTCCTCTGATTTCCTCTACCTATCCACCACACCCCCATTCGTTCCTCAGAAAGAATGAGGCACATTGCTAATGGACAACATTGCCTAAGTCAGTAAGTTTTACTGTAATGAATATAGGTCCCAGAAGGTGGTTTCTCCATTATTGTCCTGAGTCTGGGGTCATGCTCACAGGCAAGGGGGACCTTATATAAAATGGAAAATTCTTCCTTGTTTCTATTTTCTGTCAGTTGCAGCCTCATTTCTCTGAGGCCAGAGAGCTTTGGGCTGATGGTCACATCATGCTCATCTGTGCAATCTTCCTTCAGGGACCGTCTGCACAGAAAAGACTCAGGACCACCCATCCATGGCCCGGTGCAGCCTCTTTGGGGATGACTTCATTAACACCTTTGATGAAACCATGTACAGCTTTGCTGGAGGCTGCAGTTACCTCCTGGCTGGGGACTGCCACAAACGCTCCTTCTCCATTCTTGGTGAGTCCTGGATACCCAAGGCAGGATCTCAGAACAGGGGCAGCTGAGCTGGGAGAGGGTTCCAACTCTCACAACACACCTGAGAATGTAGAGGGCAGTGGCCTTCCCATGACACCTTCCCTTGAGGACAATGGTCTTTCCATGATGGTGCCTTCCCTGAGTCTGGTGTGAGGGCCTGTCTATGCTGCTTTAGTGGTTGTGTCCATTGCTGTGGGTCCAGACAACATTCCAGGAGTTCAAAATTACAGAGAAAAAGGATGACGTCGAAGAGCTTGAGACATGTGGAATTTGGAATTAAGAGGTTGAACACGGTTGTTTTATCTTTGGCACAGTGTCTGTACCTTAATCTTCTGCTATTTTAGTCAGCAATTACTGGCCTGTTTCTCTGGCAGCAGCCCAGCCGTGCAGGCCACAGCCTGGTGGGAATTTTATTCCCATTGAGTCTGCCTGTGCTGCTAAAGGTAGCTTGAATTAAATCTCTATCATTCTGTTTATAAATAAGACTTGAGATTCAAAAGCTGGGGTGAAAACTTGCTAGCTCAGAGAGGTTGAGGAGTACCTCGCTAACTTCTCTCCTTGCTGGCATCTCTAAAAAAAGAGAGTGTCTTTCTGTTCTGCCAAAACAAGAAAAACTGTGCAACTCCAACTCCCTCTCTACTACTTCCTGTGTATCTCTCTACCTCTCCTGGATGCCCTCTGATGCTCTATGATTGATTTTGTCAACTAGTTGCTAACTCAGCATCCTGACCCAAGATTAATTTTATATAATTAATGCAAATGTAAACTCAGGGTTCACAATGTGACTGAATATCCCCCAACATTTTCCCATTTGTCTAAACAAAAAGGGAAGGTTTAACTCTAACACAGTAAAACGATGTACAGTAAGAACACTTATCATGTAAGGATTACAATCACAATGTCTAGTCCATTTATATTTGGCAAATTCAAAGAAACTACTCTATTATCTATCCTATCTTAGTGATTGCAAAGTTTTGTACATAATTCACTTTCTATTATAATGTGTATTACTAACCCAAAACTATTTTCTTAGACCTCAAAACATTTTCTTAAACAATTTAAGCTTTTATGCCTCTCAACCTTATATACTTTATATGTCTTTTGTGAGTCTCTTTTCTGAATGTAGTAACAAGGAAAACTGTAACTTTATCTTGTTATCAATTCCACTGGAGACCCCAAAAAGATATAATATCACCTGAGTAAACTTGAAGTGCAGAGCAAACAAGTACCAAAACTATAGAAATGACAGAAGCAGCTGGCTGCCTGGATTCATTTTCATGTGGTCATCTAGTTGAACTTCTCATAGCATAGATGAGGGGGCTGCTGGTCAGAGAGGAGACACTACTGCATTAATCTTTGTCCTACAGGCTTAGACTATCTGACAGACTTTTCTGTCAAATAGCAGTTTTGAAGGACTGTCCTACCTTGGAAAAGTCCAACAGTTGCCTTCTTTTGTGTCCTACTCATTCAATTTGGACAGTATACTGTAAGCAATTGAGGCAAGGGCAGTTTCTCACCCAGTGGCTAACTTTGCCACAACAAAAGCAAGCTACATATGGAGGTTCTTCAATATCATCCTTTTATGAAGAAAATTGGTGCTGCCAGGAACAGATGTGTCTCACTCTCATGGGTTATTAAAACATCTTAAATGTTATATTCTATAGGTCTCTGAAGTGTTTGAAGACCACCTATCTAAAATCTATCTCTGTTTAACTTTGAAAACATATAACTTAACTACAAGTTTGATTATTATATATGACTAGCTACTTACCTGTATTTCTTGTAATGGTCTGTTCTGTCCCTTTAAGAGACAAGCCCCACCCACTCCCCCCTCCCCTTCCATTGAGGCAAGCAGATCTTCCTTCCACTTCCAGCCTGAGTTTCTTCTTTTCCTCTCCCCACCTCTCTGTTTCAGAGGTAGCTTCTCCTCTCCTCTCCCCACTCTCCATTCTGAGGTTAACATATCTTTAAAATATATAGACTGATTTAATTCAGCAGCTTTTCTATTATCCAATCTCTCTCTGCAGTCTTTGTTCCTTTTTCATTAGCATTAAAACATTTAAAGTCAATCAAGTACTGTGTAATCTATCTCTGGGGTATCTTAACTACTCCTTTCTGTTTATTTTTTAAATTTATTTATCTTATGTGCATTGGTATTTTGCCATGGGTGTCTGGTCCCCTGGAACTGAAATTATAGGCAGTACTGAGCTGCTATGTGGGTACTAGGAACTGAACCCTGGTCCTCTGGAAGAGTAGCCAGTGCTCTTAACCACTGAGCCATCTCTCCAGTCCCCTCCTTTCTGTTTATTAAGTGTATCTTTTAAAGTGAGATTAAATCTTTCTATAACTGCTTGTACTGTAGGATTGTGTGGTATACCTGTAATATGTGGTATTCCACAAAAAAGTGTTTCATTTTATTAGAGACATAAACTGGAGCATTGTCAGTTTTAACTTGTACAGGTATCCCCATGATGGTCATAACTTTTAATAAATGTGTAGTTACAGAATCATTCTTTTCAAAATTTAAAGCAGTTGCCTATTGGAATAATGAATATGTGTGTATGGTATGGTGCACATATTTTAATTTTCCAAATTCTGAAAAATGAAACATGTCCATTTGCCAAATTTCATTTGAGTACCTTTTGCTATACTTCTTGCAGGTAATGGAATTTGATTATACAAAGATCAAGTAGGACATTTTCTTGTAACTTCCTTGGCTTGCTGTGAAGTGATAGAAAAATCTTTTTTTCAAACCTTTTGTTGTTAACATGGTGTTTTTTTTATGAAATTCTGAGGCGTCTAGCACATTTCCTACCAATAGCTGATCACTTTCATCATTAACTTGTGCTAGAGAGCCTGGGTAGATCTGATATGTGTTATATACAAAGGGTGATTTCTATTTTTGATTACTCATTGTAGTAGAATTAACAAAGTTAATTCTAAATCATCTGGAATAAGTTCAGCAATTTCAATATGTAAAATAACTCTTTGCATATTGAGAGTCTGGAACTATATGAAGAAGTTCTGAAGAATCTAATAATATCATGAGAATAGCATATAATTCTTATTTCTGAATGGAATCATGAGGGCCTTGAGCCACTTTACTTAATTCTCCTGAGAATAATCTGCCTTTTCTGATTTATCTGCATCAGTATAGAATGTAGGGGTTCCAGAAATTGGTGTTCTCTGTACATTGTGAGGAAGTATCAAATTATTTCTCTTTATAAACTGAAGTCTCTTGCTTTTGGGATATTTATTGCTAATCTCTTCCCCCAAATTGCTACAAGCTCCTTGCCAATGTTTATTTTCTTCCCAAAATGGGTAAATTTCAGCATTAGTAAAAGGTACCACAATTTTTTTCTGGGTCTATTCCTGCTAACTGATGAAGTCTTAATTTTCCTTTCAGAATCAATTCAGAAACTGTTTATACGTAGCTCTTAAATATTTTTACTCTTGGTGTGGTAAAATATCCATTTGAAGATATTATCTTCTCTCTGCATAAGAATTCCTATAGGAGAATGAGTAGAAGGTAAAATAACCAGACTACAGTCGAGATCTGGCTCTAAGCTATCCACATGTGTATTCTGTAGTTTCTTTTCTGCCACAGTCAATTCTCTCTCAGCTTCAGTTTATAGTTTTCCTGCACTATTTAAGTCCTTGTCATCTCATAAAGTTTGAAATAAATTACTTAGTTCTTGAGCTGCTAGTCCAATTGTGGGCCATAGCCAGTTAATTATCTCCCAGAAATTCTTGAAATCCTTTAAGTGTTCATAATTGATCTCTCCTGATTTGTACTTTCCATGGTTGAATTTTCTATAAACCTATCTTATATCATAAATAATTAATAGAGTCTCCTCTGTATTTTTTCGGGAGCAAATTTGTAATCCCCAACAAAGCAAAATTTTTTTTTTACTTCATCAAACATTTTTCTAAAGTATCTGTCTCTTAATCAGCTGATATCATCCATATAATGGTAAACTATAATTGAGGAAACTGATTAAATATTATTTCCAATGGATGTTGTACAAAACACTGACACAAAATAGGTCTGTTTAACATCCTTTGTGAAAGAATTTTCCACTGATATCTTTTAACAGGCTGAGAATTATTATAGGTTGGCACTGTGAAGGCAAATTTTTCTCCATCATGTTCTTGCAAAGGTATAGTAAAAAACCAGTCTTTTAAATCAATCACTATGAGAGACTATCCTTTAGGTAATAAAGAAGGAAATGGAATTCCAGATTATAAAGGGCCTATTGGTTGAATCACCTTATATAAGGATTTAAATCTGTTAAAATTCTCCATATGTAGCTTTTGGAGCCTGTCCTGGTACTCACTCTGTAGCCCAGGCTGGCCTCAAACTCACAGAAATCTGCCTGCCTCTTTCTCCCAAGTGCTGGGATTATAGGTGTGTGCTACCACTGCCTGGCCCAGATTTCTTTTTAATAACAAATATAGTAGAGTTCCAAGAACTGGTTGATTCTTCATTATGTTGATATTTAGCTGCTCCTGTACCAGCTGTTTAATGCCTGTAATTTTTCTGATGTCAAAGGACACTGTTCCACCCAAATAGGTTTGTCAGTTAACCATTTTAAAGGTAGGGTTGTTGGTACCTTTGAAAGATCAGCAGCTGTCATGCCCTGCTTGTATACAACCTGAACAATGGTGACTGTCCTTGATAATACATTTCAATATTTTTCTCAGAAGCATATGTTAATTTTCAGTTTGTTTTTGAGATTGGAGGAATGTTAATATATGTTTTCCATTTTTGCAACAATTTACATCCCATAAATTTATTGCTATGTTAACCACTTACAGGTTTAGTTTCCTATCTGTCTTTCTAGTCCTATACACTTAACCCATCTTGCACTTTGTTATATCTGAGATAAAGCTTAAATTCCTAGAAGCTGAATATTTACCTCCTGAAGAGTTCATTCTGGATGCCAAGATTTTGGTGAAACTATTGTCATATCTACATCTATATTTACAAAGCCCTCAATTTTAATACCATTTATCTGTATTTTTAGCTTTTATCTTTGATTATTTATAGAAGTTTGCCAAAATATTTCTTTTACGGTTTCTCTTGAAAATTTCGTTTGATCTACTGAAGCTGTTCTGTTATCTACAGCAGTGTGGTTTTTTTTAAACAACAGACATTTAATTTTTTAATTACTCTGCAGAGGAGTTTCCCCAAAGTTGACAGGATATGGTTGAGCCAAATTTGATATTGGGGCCTGCAAGTAGCCCCCTAAGGTGTCTCCCAATGTTAAAGGATTACCTTGCCTGTCTCATATTGATCTGCATTCATCAGTCCAGTGCTGACCTTTGGCACACCTTTATTCATATTCCAGAGGGCTGGAGACTTCTGTTTGGATTATCTCTAGAAAAAACATGACTTCTAGAAATGCCTTGCCTACACTCCCTTTTCAGATGACCTTGTTTACCACAATTAAAACATTTGACCTTTTGAGTTTTCTTAAAATTTTAAGAAATTACTTCTCTTATGCAAATATCATCATAAGTACAAGATTCAATATCAGCCTTATTTTAGATCTATCCATCTATGGGTACTGATTTTTCCTTTAAAGGCCTAATCACCCTTATGCATTCTGAATTACCATTTAAAACATTCAAAGATTCAATTAATATTTTCTAACTTCTGGATCTGACACCATTCTATTTACAGCTAAGGTCAAGCTTTGCAAAAAAAAAAAAAAAAATCAGTGAAAGCTTCTTTGGGGCCTTGTGTAATTTTAGTAAATGACTCAGTCTTCTTTCCTGATTCTTCAACCTTATCCCAAGCATTCAAAAGTGCTATACAGTATAGAACCAAAATGTGATCATTAAATATAGACTGTCTTTGCAAAGCAGCATGCTGGCCCTCACTGAGAAGCCAGTCTTGGGAATTTTCAGTAGCTCTAGCCCTACCTCATTGTTCTATGACATAGCTTCCTCTCTCCACCATGTTTTTCATTGGAACTGAGGACCAGCTTCTAGTACTGCTGTAACTATTTCCAGTCTTGAGGAATAATTCTGTTCCTAGTTACCCATGAATTTAATATCTGCTTCACAAAGGATAAATGCAAACCATATTAAAGGATCACTTTCTTTTTTCCTTTGTCTTTTTGAGACAGGGTTTCTCTGTAGCTCTGGAGACTGTCCTGGAACTAGGTCTTGTAGATCAGGTTGGCCTTGAACTCACAAAGATCTGCCTGTCCCTGCCTTCCTAGTGCTGGGATTAAAGGCATGCACCATCATTGCCTAGCTAGGACCACTTCTTAAATCTCTTCAAATCTAACATTTCTATAGAATTCCAGATAATTTCTGCATAGTCTTGGGGGTACCTATCATCTGGTGGTCATTCTTGCGTGGCAACTGGATAAATTAATGTTGGTGTTCTAATAACCTTAGGCTGTTCCTCTTAATTTTCACAATGCAATTGAGTAGTAGGTTTTTCTTTAAAAATCCTTCGTTTGCATCTAAGTTTTTTCTTATTTTCATTAGTAGGTCTTTCTAAAGCTTGTATCTTACGAATAATAAGTCCTGAGACTTGTATCTTATCAGCCAGATTTTTTAAATTTTCATTAATAAGTCTTTCTAAAGCTTGCATTTTGGTAGTTAAATTATTATATTTGACAATTTTCAAACCACTTTTTATGATTTTTTTAATTCCACATTTTAAAGGATAAGTATTAATTCCCAAACTGATAATAATTGCAATTGACAATATGCCAATCTCAGGTAAGTCATTTCCCCCCTCATTTAAATTCTCCTTTATCAAACCATCCATAGTAGCACAAAGGGGCCCTAGTGCCCTGCATTGTGAGGGTCCCCATTCTTAACTTGGGAAAGATTTTTCTTTCTAATATTACTTAACTCTTTCTTAAAGGACTTCCCAGGCATCTCACCAAACCTGCTGACTTCTTGGTTTGTCTGTGGTGTCAGTGGCAAACTCAGGCCCCGTTTGCGATTTCTAAGCCTGAGCCTGCTTTCTAGAGGCCCCGGCAACCACTGTGGCAGAGCCAGCGGCTGTGACTTCTCTGTCTGTGTGGTCGTGCCACAGGTTGGAGTGCCAAATGTTTTATCTTCGGCATAGTGGCTGTGCTGTAACCTACTGGTTTTTCAGCCAGCAATTGTGGCTCTGCAGTTACTGGCCTGCTTCTCTGGCAGAGCCCGGCTGCTCAGGCCACAGCTTGGAGGGAATTCTGTTCCCACAGACTGTGACTCTGCCGTTGCTGCTAAAGGTAACTCGAACTAGATCTCCATCATTCTGTTTATAAATGATGTTTGAGAATCAAAGGCTGGGGTGAAAACCTGCTAGTGCAAAGAGGTCGAGTTGTACCTAGCTAACCTTCTCTCCTTGCTGGTGTCTCCAAAAAAAGAGAGCTTCCTTTGGCTCCACCAAACAAAGAAACCTGTGCCACTCCAAATCCCTTCCTATTACTTCCTTTGCATCTCGCTATCTCTCCCAGATACCCTCTGATGCTCTATGATTGCTTGTGACAACTAGTTGTGAACTCAGTCTCCTGGCCCAAGATGAATCTTAACTAACACAAATGCAAATTCAGGGTTCAAAGTGTGATTGAATATCTCCCAACAGAATATTTCCTAAGTTGCCAGAAAAATGCCAATAGTCTACCCGTGTTGTGTCTGGATTCTCACTGCAGCTGTGGGAAGTAGGTATGATCATCTCTGAATACGAATGAAGGACTGCTTCCAATGAAGGCTGCTTCATCCTTCCTAGGAGAAGCTGGGTCCCTGTCTCAGTCTGTTCAAGTTGAAAGGTGCGCCCTCTGCACTAGGGAGAGAGAGTGCTCCCTAAAGTCGGAGGCAGTGACAGAGAACTAGGGTGTAAGATCTGATCTGTCGTGATGTGTGAGGTGGGGATGCTATAAACCCAGCAAAGGGGTCCTCTGCCTTGGGGAAGTGAGATGACAGACAGATCTGCATTTTTGAAAGTGTTGAGGAAACACTTTCAAGAACCTGTTAAAACTGGGAAGGAAGGCCTTGAGTTCAAGAGGGACTGCTGTAGTGGGGGTTTGTGGAAGGGGAGAGCAAGAGAGAGGTTCAGACACCAAAATTCCACAAGGAAGGAAAGAAAGGTGGTTTTTGGAGTCAAGAATTTGTGTGAGGCCCTTAGTGGAACACTGCAAAAAAGCACATTAGGGTAAGGAGGGTTGGTTCTGGTTAATCCCACTCGATAGGATTCCTGGTGAGGACCAGCCGGGGTGACAGGCAGGGAGGATGTGGGACTAAGACTGGAGCATCTATCTTTGAACATATATCAAGGGTGAGGAATTTTTCTAAACTTCATTAATTAATAGTAATAACTAATTATTATTAGTGCACATGTGTGCATGTGAGTCTACATGTGTGAGGGTACCATGGTTCATGTGGAGGTCAGAGAATGACTTTCGGGAGTTGGTTCTCACCTTCTGCCTGGTTGAGTCAGGGTCTCTCTTATTGTTTTTGCTGTTTGGTGTATTCTGAGCTAGCTGGCCCCTGAGCTTCTGGGCTAGTCTCCTCTCTAGCTCCACTTCTCAAATCGCCTTAGGAGTGCTGGGCTCACAAATGCACACCCCTGCATCTGGCTTTTAAAGGTGGGTTCTGTGCTTCAAACTTCTGTCTGTGGGCTTGCTTGCATAGCAGGTGCTTTTTCCTTTTTGATCCATCTCCTCAGTCCTCTTCCCCTGCCAAACTGGACCAGTGGGATTCCCATAGATATTGGGTTATGTGGGTAAATACTAGGACAGACTCCCAGGGTAGGCCCTAATCTTGAGAGAGCTGAAAGGAGACTGGTACAAGGGTGGAGGCATGCAGGACCTTGCTTGACACATGGGCTGCAGAGCTCCATGGTGGCTTCTCTGTCAGTCATGCCGTGGATGCATGTGCCATTCTCTGGATCCAGCATGTTTTAAGCTGTTTGGAAAGGGGTAGGCTGACTGTGGCCATGGCTGTGAGATCCCCTGATTCGGCCCAAGCTGGCTTGAAGTGGAGCTTCTCTGGCTTTAACCTTTTGAGCATTGGGGTTATAGGTGTGCACCAACTCTCCTGGCTTCCTCCCGCTTCTGAGATGCTCTCCAGTTTTCTGTTAACACAAGCTGGACTCATCTGAGGGGGGGGGGGAACCTCAACTGATGAAAGGCCTCTATAAGATCCGGTTGTAGGAAGGCTCATAGGACATTTTCCTAAATAGTGATTGACGGGGGAGGGGCCACCCCATTCTGGGGGGAGCCACACCTGGGCTGGTGGTCCTCGCTTCTATAAGAGAGCAGACTGAGCAAGCCACGAGGAGCAAGCCAGTAAGCAGCGCCCTCCATGGCCTCCGCATCAGCTCCTGCCTCAAGGTTCCTGCCCTGTTTGAGTTCCTGTCCTGACTTCTTCAGTGATGAACAGTGCTGTGGGAGTGTCAGCCAAAACAAAACAAAACAAAAACACACAAACAAACAAACAACCCCTCCCCACAAAAACCCTTCCATCCTCAGCTTACTTTTTGGTCATTGTGTTTCGTCGCAGTAATCGAAACCCTAAGACACTCTTACTTTTTAATTTTTTCGAGACAGGGTTTCTCTGTAGCTTTGGAGCCTGTCCTGGAGCTAGCTCTTGTAGACCAGGCTGGCCTCAAATTCACAGAGATCCGCCTGCCTCTGCCTCCCAAGTGTTGGGATTAAAGGGGTGCACCACCACTGCCAGGTTCCTAAGACACTCTCTTAGGGTATCTTTGCACTTGTTCTCCTGCCTGTTAGCAGATCTGTCACAGAATGACTTTGGCATCCCCCCATATTCCCTGTGCTCTAGGAGTCCCCCAAGGGCAAGGACAGTATCTTCTTTTCTGTTGTTGAGTGGGATCTCTGCCAACAAAAACTAGAGAAAGATCCGTGAAGCCTGGTGTTGTGTTGTATTACAGCAGTGGTTCCCAACCTGTAAGTCATGACCTCTTTCTGGGTTCAATGACCCTTTAACAGGAGTTGCCAAGACCATCAGATAACACGAATATTTACATTACAATTCACAATAGTAGCAAAATTACAGTTATGAAGTAGCAATAAAAATTTTATGGTTGGGTTTCACCACAACATGAGGAACTGTTTTAAAGGGTCACAGTATTAGAAAGGTTAAGAACCACTGTATTAAAGAAAAGTATTCACCTGCAGTGATGATGCATGCCTTTAATCCCAGCACTCAAGAGGCAGAGGCAGGGGGATCTCTATGAGTTTGAGGCCAGCCTGGCCTATAGAGCAAGTTCCAGGACAGCCAGGGCTACACAGAGAAACCTTGTGGTGTATCTCCCCACTCCCGAAAAGCAAAGTAACATTTAGGAGCTTTGCGTGCAGGGCTTGGGTTAGCTGGAGAAGACAGGGAGGTTTTCCTTGCACTGGGGGAAGAATGAGCCAGGGAAAGAGGCAGGAGGGAGGGAGTGTTCCTCGTGAGGAGCCAGGGTGGCGGTGACTCAGGCTGGAGAGATGCATCAGGATCACCCAGGGGACTTCCACAGCTATTGCTTGGTTTTAACCCCTGAGTTCTGATTCCAAAAGCTTGGGAATGAGACCAAGAAGCTCATGTCTAGTCATTTCCCTGCTGCTGGAGCTGGTGCTTATGCGGACCAAATGTTGAGAAGCATGGGGTTTGTCTTAGTTAGGGCTGCTATCGCTGTGGTGAACACCACGACCACTGCAGCTAGGGGAGGAAAGGGTTATTCAGCTGATACTTTCACACCACAGTTTGTCATCAAAGTAAGTCAGGACGGGAACTCAAGCCGGGTAGGAACCTGGAGGCAGGAGCTAGTGCAGAGGCCATGGAGGGTGCTGCTTACTGGCTTGCTCCTCTTGGCTTACTCAGCCTGCTTTCTTATAGAACTCAGGGCCACCCACCAAGGGACCACCACCCACAATGGGCTGGGCCCATCAATTACTATTTAAGAAAATGCTATCTAGGCCTGCCTATGACCTGATCTTATGGAGGCATTTTCTGTATTGTGGTTCCCTCCTCTCAGATGACTTTAGCTTGTGTCAAGCTGACATAAAACTATCATGCACCAGATCGTAATTATGGGTGAGTGGATGAAGCTGAAGTACAGGGTTTTAAATCTGATTGGCTCTTGTGTCTTGGTTCCTTATCTATTGCTGTGAAGAGACACCTTGACCAAGGTAAAGTACAGAAGAGACAGTTTATTAAGGCTTACAATTCTATAGGGTGAAGCTATGACGATCATGACCAGGAACATGGAAGCAGTCAGGCACGCAGGTGTGGGTCTGGAGCAGTAGCAGGGGGCTTACATCCTGATCTGCAGGTAGGAAGCAGAAAGAGGCAGTGAGAGCTAACTCAGAGTGTCATGGCTCTTGGAACTTCAGTGCTCACCCCCAGTAAGACACCTCCTCCAGTAAGGATATACCTCCTAATCCTTCCAAATAATTCCACCAACTAGGGACCAGATATATGAACCTATGAGGAGCATTCTCATTCAGACCACCACAGGGTGTCTGCTCCATTCATCAGACTGTAAGGAAGCAGGGTCAGAAAGAGCTTGAGTACTGGTGAAGGTACCAAGAGAAGTGTCTTAGTCACTGTCGAGGTACTGTGAAGAGACACCATGATCAAGGCAACTCTCGTAAAGGACAGCGTTTAATTGGGGCTTGCTTATAGTTTCAGAGGTTTAGTTCACCATCCTCATGGTAGGGAGCTTGGCAGCACACAGGCAGACATGGTGCTGGGGAAGGAGCTGAGAGTTCTACATCCGGATCTGCAGGGAGCAGGAAGAGACACTGGGCCTGGCTTGAGCATTTTGAAACCCTAAAACCCAACCTCAGTGACATACTTCCTTCAACAAGACCACACCTCCTAAACCCTGTCAAGGAGTACCATGCCTTAATGACCATTCAAATCTATGAGCTTATGGGGGCCGTTCTTACTTAATCCAGCACACCCAGAGATATGGGAAGCAAGGACTGTGTGGCTGGGTCACAGTAACAAGATTGTAGGAGGAGGGCCTGCTTGTTTGTCCCGGCCACCCAGAACCAAAAATAACCACACAGAAACTATATTAATTATAACACTGCTTGGACCATTAGCTCTAGCTTTTTATTGGCTAACTCCTACATCTTAATTTAACCCATTTCTGTTAATCTGTGTATTACCACGAGGTTTGGCCTACCAGCAAAGTTCCAGCACGTCTATCTCTGGCGGCGGATCCATGGTGACTCTCCCTGACTCGGCCCTTCTTCCTCCCAGCATTCAGTTCTGTCTTCCCTGCCTACCTAAGTTCTGCCCTATCAACAGGCCAAGACAGCTTCTTTATTCATTAACCAAGAAAAGCAACACACAGACTGACGGCCCTTCCACACCACAAGATGGGAGCTGTAAAAGGCCAGAGACATCCTCAGGATGTAACAAGCTATGGAAGCCTCCCTGAACACTGGGTTGTGGGGGGAGGTCCCACCTTGCTTCAGAAGCAACAGCTAGGGACTGGTTTAGGAGAGCAGAATCTCCTCCCATCCCAACTAGGAGTCAGGAACTCAGGTCTGCCACTGAGGTGGTCCCAGTGTGTATTCTAAGGGGAACTCTCCCTACTTAACCATCATGGCAGAGAGGTACAGACATCCTACCTGATGACCGTGGGCACTGGTGAGTCAGGATGGAAGGGTAGGAGTAGCAGAAGATTGTGTAGACTGTGTCTTTAAAAGATCTTTATTTTGATTTGTATGTGTGTGTCTGTTTGTGTGACTGTATGTCATGTGGATGCTGGAGCCCGCAAGTCCCTAGAGCTACAGAGTTACCTGGTAGAGGTGTTGGGAGTGCATGCTCCTTACTGCTGAGCCATCTCTCCAGCCTCGACACAAGGTTTTGACATGGGAAACAGTATCACTCAGTTTTCTACCCAATGGCTACAGATTCAGGGAGGGAGACACTGATGCCCTGGAGGGGGTTGCTGCCTTAGATCTGTCTGCTTTAGCTTTGTTCTGCTGTGGCTCCTGCCTGGAGACAGGTTAGTAAGTAATACACACTGAATCTTAGGACCAGGCAGTACCTTGACAAAAGCCAGTTAAAGAAGGATTCCTTTTGGCTCAGAACTGGCTACAAGGGTAGTCACAAGGTCAGAAGCACGAGGCAGCTGGTCACATGGCATCCACAACTGGGAAACACAGAGCAACAAATGCTTATTGACAAAGACCTTTGCTCTTTCTTGTTCAGTTCAGGACCCAACCCAGGATATGAGGCCAATTATGTTTAGGGTGGGTTTTTCCTCTTCAATGAGCCCAACCAAGACAATTCTTTTTAGGCATGCTCACAGACCAGCTTAACCTAGATACCCCTTCCCAGAGGCTTTTTTTCTAGATGGTTCTAGAATCTCTTAAGTCCACAGCTGAGAGTAACCATTACACCTACTTTGACTACTTGGTTCTGGTTAGCACTGGGTTCATCAACTTGGGTCAATTGGTTTATATTTCCCAGGACTTGGAGGCTATGTAGGGGGAGCTGGAAGTGTAGAAAGAGCCATAAACCCTTCTCCATCAGAGTTCTCAGGGAAATGACAGTCTCTTCAGTCTCCTGGCTTTAAGGTTTAGGCAGTGTGAGGCACAGGTGAAATCAGCTCTTTGAAAATGTGATCTGTTATCCAAACTAAGTTACAAAAGCATCCGGGCCATCATAGAAGTCCGTTTATTGAATTCTCACGTCAGAGTCACACACTGCTGGCCCTCAGTGAATTTCTGTCAAGGTCAGGTTTTCTTTCATGGTAACCCTCCTGCTACCACACAAGGCTGTACCATAGGCCCAGCCTCGCGGGGTTTCCTTTTCTTTGTTTTGGTTATCCAGGAGGCATTTTGAGATTCAAGGAAGGTCCACACACTTCCAGATATCCCTGTTGATTCCCCACTGGTTTAGGATTCTTATCTCATGACAACTTGCTCTTCTCAAGGGTCCGAGTCAGTCTTCTGGAAGCTGTGAATCCGAACCGGTTGTAGTGCAAAAGCGCTTTTCTGTAGATTGATTTGTAGATTGGCATTTCCACCCAAATCCTACTATAACATCAGAAAGACAAGTGGTAACTTTTTCTGTGGGTATTAGTGGTGTGTGGGAGGCAGCTGGAGCAGTGTTGGGGATGGGACTAGAGTCTCGGGTTAAGGGAAGGAACCTAGGCCTTGGGCCCTGGGTTTCGTTTCTAGGCCCAGGGTCACTTTGTGCTCAATTGTTCTCCAGTGACATCCGGTTTCCTTGGTTCTAAATCATTTACATTCCTGTCTGGGTGTTTGTGGGCCTTGTTCATATCCTGGATAAAGTGTTTGTGTCTGTACTTGAAAGCCCACTTGATAGTAGGGGGAGTCCTTACTATCAAGGTCCCGAGCCAAGGTTTCCTGTCTTCAGCGGTGAACATAGGGCCCCCTAGAGACCCTGGAGTCCCGATTCCTCCTGCTCTGTAGAACCTTCTCTTTCTGAGTCATGGCCGCAAGATCCGGCTCTCAAATTAGCCCAAGGAGAGCCAAGAGCAACCAGAAGTCTGCTGAGTCACTTCCACGGTCCAAGCTACAGCTTTTGTATTCTGGGTTAGAGCAGCACTGGGTTAGGCGTTAGGATGGAGGACTCCCTGCTGCAGATTCGTGGTTGCTACAGCCGTGTTCCTCAGAAATGCAGTGTCCGAGTGTCTCTCTGATGTCTGAGAGTGACTCCTATATGCTTCAGATGGGACAGGATGCTTCCTGCTCCCACCAACGGCGTGAGGGTTGATGGCTCACAGCTCACTGAGCATTTTGTTCAAGGCCAGCTAGGAGCCTGGCTGGTTTGTCCTTCTTCTTGGTGGACACCCAGCCCCTCCTTTCCCAGTAGCTCTAGGAAGTGCTGCCTTGGAGGTTTATGGCACATGGAGTTCCCTTGTGGGGTCAGTGGACACTTGGAGCAGCCTGCTTTCCTGATGGTGGCATAGCATCCACAGCAAGGAAACCGGGGAATGAGAAGGAAGGAGTTTAGTGTGCCTGTCAGTGTCAGTGGGTTGCTGACCCCGCGGCACCGAGAGATCCTAGTTAGGCAGCTTCATCTCACCAGAAGACGCGAGACTGGGATTAGAAAACTTGCGTGTTCTGTTTGTTCCAGGTGAATAGTGTAAACCATTCTTAGTTGGAGTGGTTTCCCCACCAGAGGACAACTGCCAGTGTCTGGGTACATGCTACTGTTGTGCCTAGATCGCGGAGTCCCCCCAAAACCAACAAGGAGACTTGAGTCCCATATGTAAAAACAAAGAGCCTTATTCAAGTTCAAATTCGGACTCTCCATGTGTCCAATGCATTGGCACGATCAGAGAGCCTGGAGCTCAGTTGGGATGGGTTTTTTTTTTTTTTATATAATAGCAAAGGTTGGGGTGAGGGATTTCTAAGGTTCGGACCCCTGACATTTGTCTAGGAGTGTCCTGGTGAAAAGAAATGGGACATCAGGTCTACATCCTATCTACAATGGTTGGAACGTTAGGTATTTCCTTTGGATGCTGATTGGGCCATTCCAGGGTGGTGCCTGGGTGGTCCCAGTTTGTAGTTTTTTTCTAGAGTAAGGTGTTGCCTTAGGGTAAGCTGAGTCTCAGGCATACTTGCTTGGTTTCTATTAAGCCTGTCTTGGCAAGTGTGTACCAAGCTGCTCTAGGTCCTATCTAGATATCTAGCGTGGGGCCAGGATGCTGCTACTTATTGTGCCATTAGTAGTGGGCCCTGTAGCAAAGCATCCAGCCTCCAGTCAATGGTGGTGAGATGGTGAAATCAGATTGCATATTTAAGCCTCCATTTCTCCGACGGTAATATGGTATCTATTTTCCTCAGGTCTGCACAAAATCCCCAAACTTGGAAGGGTAAGGTGACCTTGAGTTCAAGCCAAGCCTTTGCTAAATAGTGAGATGCTGTCTCTTGAAGGAAAGAATAAAGAAAGGAAGGGGAAAGGAAGGACGAAAGGAAGAAAGGATCCAGTTCAGGTCATTGTTGTTCAAACTGAGCTATAAGTCATGGCTGTAACTAGCATTTGCAAAGAATAGCGAATGTCAGAAAACTTCAGCGTGAGTGGCATAGGAAAGGGTGGAAACAGAAACCCTGTCCTGGGTCGTGAAGGAAGTCTGGTTTGACACTTAGTAGCCACTTACCAGATGGCCTCTGAGATCCTCCCCACTGTCATAGCCTGTCCTTTAAACACTGCTAATCCTGGGCCACCCAGCAGTGGGTGTGGACCAGCTGCTAAGCTTCTCCACAGTTCTGCCTTCACTGAAGGTCCCAGTGCTAAACCCGACCTGACCCTACATTAGATTTCTGATGTCTCTGAGTAGCAGATGGGGCCTGGTTACCAAAACCAAACTATCCACTTCAGGACCCCCTATTGTAACAGTAGGTGAAGATCCTGAGCCACCAGCTCTGCCCTGCTCACATCCAGCTCACCTTGACACTTACCACACCCTGGACTTCCTGATTCTGCCCTGGGGCCCCGAGCAAGTCCTTCAAAAGTTGTGCTGTAGGGCTGGTGACTCTCAGGGTCACCACCTGGGGACCCACATTCCACAGCTTTTATTACACAAAGTCAGTTTGTCCTCTTTCTTGTGGCTTTTATGTGTAAGGTAACTTTGAAACAACTGCTCCACTTTCCCTTTTGTCCTAGACAGTTATGCTGTGTGGCTCAGGTTGGCCTGGAACTCGTGTAGCTCAGGTTGGCCTGGAACTCGTGTAGCTCAGGTTAGCCTGGAACTCGCGTAGCTCAGGTTGGCCTGGAACTCGCGTAGCTCAGGTTGGCCTGGAACTCGTGTAGCTCAGGTTGGCCTGGAACTCATGTAGCTCAGGTTAGCCTGGAACTCATGTAGCTCAGGTTAGCCTGGAACTCGTGTAGCTCAGGTTAGCCTGGAACTTGCGTAGCTCAGGTTGGCCTGGAACTCGTGTAGCTCAGGTTAGCCTGGAACTTGCGTAGCTCAGGTTGGCCTGGAACTCATGTAGTTCAGGTTGGCCTGGAACTCGTGTAGCTCAGGTTGGCCTGGAACTCGTGTAGCTCAGGTTGGCCTGGAACTCGTGTAGCTCAGGTTGGCCTGGAACTCAAGTAGCTCAAGTTGGCCTGGAACTCATGTAGCTCAGGTTGGCCTGGATCTTACGTGGCTCAGATTGTCCTGGAACTCATGTAGCTCAGGTTGGCCTGGAACTCATGTAGTTCAGGTTGGCCTGGAACTCGTGTAGCTCAGGTTGGCCTGGAACTCGTGTAGCTCAGGTTGGCCTGGAACTTGAGTAGTTCAGGTTGGCCTGGAACTCGTGTAGCTCAGGTTGGCCTGGAACTCGTGTAGCTCAGGTTGGCCTGGAACTCATGTAGCTCAGGTTGGCCTGGAACTTGCATAGCTCCGGTTGGACTGGAACTTGAGTAGTTCAGGTTGGCCTGGAACTCATGTAGCTCAGGTTGGCCTGGAACTTGCGTAGCTCCGGTTGGACTGGAACTTGAGTAGTTCAGGTTGGCCTGGAACTCGTGTAGCTCAGGTTGGCCTGGAACTCGTGTAGCTCAGGTTGGCCTGGAACTCGTGTAGCTCAGGTTGGCCTGGATCTTGTGTGGCTCAGGTTGGCCTGGAACTCATGTAGCTCAGGTTGGCCTAGATCTCGTGTGGCTCAGGTTGGCCTGGATCTTGTGATCATCCTGTTTTGGCCTCCCCAGTACTGGGATCACAGACCTCACTTTATCTGGATTTTGCTTCTATTTTCCTCAAACTTTCTTCTTTGTACGTCAAACTGACCTCATCTTCCTCCTTCTCTTCATTCTCCTCAAGTCTGAGTGCTCCCTCATTCTTCATCCTTCTCTTGGGAAGAGAGGGAGTTCTCATGCTCCCCAACATGGCTCGGGATCCTTGTTTGATTTTCTTCTGCTACTACGTTCTGGGCTGGCACAGCCTTATAGGCAGTGACAGCGACCTGGGAGCGTTGTATCGCATCTTTGAGAGCCAGGAAGAATTGCTGGTCCAGAGCTGTGTGGCCAGGGCACCTCCCCAGCTGCCCAGTGGCTTCCTGTGCATTTCCTAGCACCACCCCTAGCCACAGTTTCCCTGGCTCACTTGTTCCCAGACACCTTCCCTGAATCCCTGTTGGAGGGAGAGCCCGCAAGAAGGAATGGTCCACAGGGGTCCCTTTCTCTTCCTAGGAGGAAGGTGCCTTTTACACCTGATGAGGTTTCCTAGGAAACAGAGACAGAACATCTTTGTCCACCTGCACTGTTAGGTTAGGGATGTTAGGGAAGAATAGACCCATGCAGAGGCTAGTTGAAGGTCATCAGGGTCATGGGCATCTGGATAGAAGGAGAAGAGGTCCTTGACCTCATCACTGGCTCTGTTGACATGCGTGTGTGCCTCAGGCTAGCCTAAAATGGGTTTTGGCTTTGGACCCACAGCAAATGCCAAGGGACAGGAATGATCCTTGAGAGGGCTATCACACTGGAGTTTGATGCTGTTCGTCTTTTAAAAATCATTTTAGGCCGGGCGGTGGTGGCGCACGCCTTTAATCCCAGCACTCGGGAGGCAGAGGCAGGCAGATCTCTGTGAGTTCGAGGCCAGCCTGGTCTACAAGAGCTAGTTCCAGGACAGGCTCTAGAAACTACAGGGAAACCCTGTCTTGAACCCCCCCCCCCCCAAAAAAAATCATTTTAGTATGGGCATTTCCCAGCACATAGAAAAGCCAAAGTAATAGGATATTCATGAGTTTACTACTGACATTCTATCTTGACTGTTAGATAAAACAGTCACCTATGGTCCTGGATTGCCACTGATGTAACTCCTGTTGCCAGACACTTCTCTCTCTCTCTCTCTCTCTCTCTCTCTCTCTCTCTCTCTCTCTCTCTCCCCCTCCCCCTCCCCCTCCCCCCCCCCCCTCCCTCCCTCCCTCCCTCTCTTTCTCTCTCTCTCTAAATTTTTTTTTAAGACAGCATTTCTCTGAGTAGTTTTGTAGCCTATCCTGGAACTCTCTCTGTAGACCAGGCTGGCCTCGAACTCACAGAGATCCACCTGCCTCTGCCTCCCCAGGGCTGTGATTGAAGGCATGTGCCATCACCACCTGGGAAGAGAGTACTCACTCTTTAGAAGGATTCTCAGGCTGAGATGGCTCAGCAGTTAAGAGCCCATACTGTGTTTGCAGAGGACATGTGCATACCCACCTCCCTGCCCCCAACTCTCACACATATGTGTACTTCAAAGAAAATCTTTAAAAAAAAAAATCTGTTCTCAGTAAAAGTGCAGAGCAGGCCAGCCATTCAGTTTCGAAACCTGTGACTGGGCCGAACGAGGACAATTAGGAGATTGGAGCTGGGTGTGTTTTCTATTCTAGCATCATCCAATAAAACAATGAGCTGAGCAGAGGAGGCTGGGGTCTCAGATCGCGAAGGACAAGACGCAGAACAGCGATGAGCGCATTCAGTTGACATAAAGCAGCTACTGGCTGTAGAGCTATTCGCTCCCCCTCTCTGCCACCCCTTCTCTGTCTCACTTTTCTGCATCATTATTTACTTGTTTGTTTACTCACGTGTGATGCGTGGAGGTCAGAGGACATCTTATGGGGGTCAGTTCTTTTTTTCCGGTACATGGGTCTGGGGATCCATCTCAGGTTATCCAGCTTGGCCGCATACTTTACCTGCCGAGCCATCTCAATAGCTGTCTCTCCTGTTTTCTCAGAAGGTTGGGTGAGCATCCTAGTTTCTGCTTGGTAACATTTTGATTTCTACACCGGGTCTGTCAAACCTGGATGTAGAAGCTCAATTCAAGCTGATGATAGTTCATGTTTTGTTTAGTGAGTTTGGCTCCTCTCTTTCATCCTGGCTGCGTTGCTGTGAGGCTCTGCAGAGCGGCCTCCTCAGGAGGTGAAGGGGCTCTGTCTTTAGCTTGCTTCACCAGTGGTCCCGACTATGGTGGCAACACTCCAGATGGGCAGACCTTTCCAAGTCTTCTGTGGGCATGACTCCACAGGCTCCCTTGATGGTTCTTTACTGAGGAGCTAGAGGCCACAGCCTCCATTCCTCTGGAAGATGAAGATGTAGTCACTCATTCCCAAGGCTGGTCTTCCACCAATTTCTATGCCCTACTCTCTCTGAGGCATTTGACTTTTTGCTGGCTCCACTTAATTTCCTCCAATTTCTGTCTCCAGGGCTCCAGACTCAGGTTCTCTCTTGACCCTTCTGCTTCCTTTATCGGTTACACAGCCTGTTGTCCTTGAATTCCCAGACATGGTGTTTCTACGGATCAACTCTGCATTGCCAAGTTTTGAGAATGGATAATGCCTAGCCAATTTACTCTCTTCTATCCCAGCTTCCATTCCTGTTGTCTCAGTGTCTGCCCCTCACAGCCAGTCCATCGACAGAGACCTCTTACCAGGCGTTCGGCCATACAAACATCACGAGTGGAGATAGCAGTAGTTTATTGGGTCCTTGTTCAGTTCTCCCCCACTCTGTAAATTTCTCACAGGAAACCATGTGCAGTCAAACAGCGGGACCCAAGTCCCCATTTTAGACAAACACTGCGTAGATTCTGGCCTGGTGTCTCCTAAGATAGCAGCACTGTGGGAAATTACTGGGTGCCAGCGGCTCCCACCACTTGTCTTTGTGGCCAGACAACGTGGGTCTTATTCTTACCCTGAGATGGCAAACCTCTAGAAGTCCACTGAGGGCTGTGCATCCAGCCCTCAGATCTTTCAGATAGACAGTAAAATGAGGGAGTGGGCTTTTCAGAGATTTTTGTTGCTCTTTTGTTGAGTCTTTTGGAAATTTTTCATGGAGATTACAGAGGCGATAGTAACAAATTTATTAATTTCAGGGGATACTTTTTTTTCCCTTTCAGGGAACTTCCAAGATGGCAAGAGAGTGAGCCTGTCTGTGTATCTGGGAGAGTTTTTTGACATCCATTTGTTTGTCAATGGCACCGTCATGCAGGGGGACCAAAGGTAAGTTAGGAACTTTCCAACCAAAGATGTCTGCTTGGATAGGACCCTGGGTCCTGTCTCACACGTTCCTCACCCCATCCTAATTTAATGTAGGAAACAGGGCCCAGAGACGGGAATTATATATGTCCAAGGAAGTAAGTAGCGGGGCTGCTGAAGGCCAGGTCTCTGCAGTACTGGTCTAGGATCCTCAATCATTGGGCAGCACTATCTGAAGCCTGTAACCCGGGGTTGGCTAGGAAGGCTGACAAGAAACCCAATGACCTTGTCCTTTGTTCTCCAGCATCTCTATGCCCTATGCCTCCGAAGGGCTCTATCTAGAAACCGAGGCTGGGTACTACAAGCTTTCGAGTGAGGCATATGGCTTTGTGGCCAGAATTGATGGTGATGGCAACTTCCAAGTCCTGATGTCAGACAGACACTTCAACAAGACCTGTGGGCTGTGTGGTGACTTTAACATCTTTGCTGAAGATGACTTCAGGATGCAGGAAGGTAAGCTATTGTTTGAAGTATCTATAGGGTTTTCAACCTGCTAATTTGATATCTGTTGACTCTTGTTCATAATCCATTGAATCTGTGTCTCATAATTTTGGACCGTGAGCTCATCTTTAGAAGGCTTTTATGCTGAATTTTCAATTTGCTATAAATTACTCTCTCTCTCTTCTTTCTTTTCTTCTTTTTAATTTTTTGAGGCATAGTTTCTCTGTGTAGTCCTGACTGTCCTGGAACTCACTCTGTAGACCAGACTGGCCTTGAATTCACAGAGACCTGCCTGTCTCTCCCTCCTGAATGCTGGGATCTAAGCTGTGTTCCATCTGTGTCCGGCAGAATTATGGCTCTTTATAGAAGCATACACCTGAATTCCAAGCCTATGAGAGGCTTTTCCCTTCCTTGATGTTTCCAGGGCAGACTTTTCTTCCCTCCTATCCCGAGCCCAGGTCAAAGAAATAAACTTTAATTTTTCTATTTTTCAGAGAAGATTACTTTTCTTGTCAGCTTTCACAAAGAGAGCCTCCTTGAAGAGTCACACCTCCATGACAGGGTCTGGCTCCACCTCCCCCATCATCCAAGTTCAAGACTCTCCTTTGAAAAGATGGCTGCCCCCGTCTAGTACTCGGACTTGTCTGTTCCGGTTCCCATTTTATCCTTGCTCTTCCTCTTCTCCTTCCCTCATTTTTCTGTCTCTATCTTGAGACTCTGTCTGCTTTTTATGAAGTTATTCGTGGCTTCAATAGAACATTTGTCTATTGTAGTGGCGTAGCTCAGACTCTTCTAATCTACTTTATTAGGAAAGGAGGTCCCAGTCCTCAGACCTTTCTTTCTTATTGTAGGGGACACACACACACACACACACACACACACACACACACACACACCACCGTATATATGCTCATATACATATGAGCATGCTATGGGAAAGAAAGTGGTATTTGTTGGCAAAAGTCCAGTTTTGGGTGCTATTTTTGGAACTATCCCCAGAAAGAGATTTATTCAATTCAGTTCTCAGTTCAGACACAATGCTATTTGTCCCCAAACAATTAACCTTGTTTCTGATTTCTGAGAGTTCTATCAGCTTGCTTTATTTCTTGATCTCTGAGACCCTCCCCCTTAAACAATAATATTTGTAATTCCTTCTATTGGACACCCTTCTGCTTCACTTCATATTTAGCCATAAAGTTTCACACTATACAAAATCAGGGCTGAAAAAGATTTTTGAGGCCACCTAATCTGACTCTTCCTGTACAAATAAGGAGTTAGATAACAAGGATGAAGGGAGGAGCCCCGATCTTAGACGGGTAGAAGGAACGTCCCATCCACATGAGATCTGTTCTCTACCTCTTCCTTAAGGTGTGATGTGAGTGGCTGGGTACCAAAAAGCACCTATCACAGCATACAGTACCCAGTGGACACTGTGCAAATTTCAGTTCCCTCCATTGGGTTACCCTGGTTTCTTAGTTTCCTCTGACTTCCAAGAAGTTACCACACACCAGGTGGCTCAGCGCCTTGAGCCAAAGCCTGGGCAGGACAGTGTTCCCTCTTGCAAGCATGAGGAGAGGACTTGTTCCTTAGTTGTTCAGGTGCTGCTGCAGCCCTGGGCTTGCAGCCGTGCCCTTCTGGTCTCTCCCCCACGCATGCCTGCATCTGATTTCCCTCTGCTTGTCCAATGAGGATACATACGACTGCACATAGGACCCACCCAGGTGATCCCAGAGAAGCGCCTCTTCCCAAGACCTTTAGCTGAATCACTTAATTAGCTGTATAATATGTATAGAATACTAAAAATGGACACATCATTGAAGGAGGAATCTCTTTTCTGCTCATCCATCCTTAAATGTCACCTGATTATAAAGGCCTCCCTTCTCTTTCCGTAGACACAGTTTATTTGATTCCCATGTGCACTCCTTGACCTTGAATCGCCCGTCTAGGTCTGGCTGTGTAAGAGACCTACAGAAATAGCAGATAGGAACCACTGTCACAGTGAGTACTCAGCAAGGCTGTCAGGTTGTAAGGACCTTTGTGCAGGCTGTGGAGGTCTTTGAGTCTCCTATGGTAACCGATAATAGCAGGAGTGCTCCAAACACAGAAGCGCCTGGAAGATGCAGTGACCAGGTGCCATGGGCCGGCTCAGGAGAGCCACTCAGACCGTGGGAGAAGCAGGGTCTTGGTCACAGGAAGGCACAAGTTCAGCGAATGACAGACAGACACAACACACAAGAGAGTGGTTGGAATCTGCTGCGATTTTACTGAATTCATGTTTTCATTATATAGTATTCAAACAAAGAACAAATCAGAAGGTCATGTATCATTGGTTGGCACAATTGGCTTCTTTTAGTCACATCAGTGATATTTATGAAAAGCATATTATCAGGAACAGGTGTTAGACATAAAGCATCCTTAGAAGAGGAAATCTTGTCCTTGGGAACGTAAACCTCAGACAAACGGTTTCATCTTATGAGTAGAAAGTTTCTGTCTCATTATCGCTATCATGGCCTTTCCTCTTTCTTACCCTTTCTTTATCTCATCTAGTGACCAAATATGCCTAATCAGCTCTCTGCACATGTTGAAATATACTTTTTAGTACCTTCTTATGCAGCAGACACCATGGGGGTTGGGATCTAGCAAGCCTATCCATAAAGTTCAAAGAATAATATAAGTCTTTGTCCATCAACGTTATCCCATCTATTTCCTTGCTCATCACACACCCTGTGTATGACAAAGGTTCTGCTGTAGTCTATACATTCCCATACTGTGCTTCCCTATCCCAGAGCTGTTCCTGAAGAGATAATCCTTGTCTTGTATATATAAAGACTATCATAATTATGAAATAAATTGTGCAAAGCTCATATCCTGCATAGCCAGCTAATTGAGAAACCTGCCTATGCCCCAAGGACAGCCAATACTGGGCTGTTTGCCATTGACCTCCAGGAAGCCTAGTCCCATGGGACACGTTGCTCCCATCCAGCATAATGACATATGTCATGTCACACAGATGACACTGGAGTTGGTGTGGCAACCAGGGGTCTTAGAACTTGCATCACATACTTATCTTCACTCTGCACGAATGTTCTGAGCATCCAGAATCCACTGTTTCGGAAGGCAGAACCACACACATATCCGTGCCCTTCATTAGGGGCTCACAGTCGAATACTAGCACAAAGGTCAAAGAGGGTGAAAATGAACTCAAAGAAAGATAAAAGTTTTTCTGGAGAGTTGCCTGGAGTGCTGAACACGGAGAAGGGCACACCCCACAAGGCTGGACTGGGGAAGGAAGGAGAGCTGGTTCAGAAAGGCAGGTTGTTCTTGGGCTCTATTTCCAGGAATGAGTAGAGGCAGTCAAAATGATAAGAATGTGCTTGTCTCTAGGGCAAAATATCTGAGACGGATAAGAAAGAGAAGGAGAATCTGTTTTGGGCTCACACTCAGTTTCAGGGATTTCAGTCCATAGTCTCCAGTTCCATTAACTCAGGGCCTTGTGCCAAGGTGGGATATCATGGCAAGTGGCTGGGGTATTTCCTGGGGATCTAGAGAGAGACCCTGAAGGCATCTCCGGTGTGCTAGGCCCCGGGTGGTCTGAGTGCTTGGCCTTCCCATCAGGAACATGTGGTAGAGGAGCCTGCTCACTTCATGGCAGACAGGAAGCAGAGAGAAAGAACACAGGGACAAGTCAGGGCAAGGACACGTTCTAAGTGAGCCACTTTCTCCAACTAGGCTAGGCTTCCATCTCCCAAATGTCTCCTATAAATGGACATTTCCTGTCCCAACAACCTGCTCCCAAATAACCACTCAGAGACTTAATATAAATTATAAATGCTCGACTAATAGCTCAGGCTTATTACTAACCAGTTCTTACACTTTAATTTAACCCATATTCCTTATTTACGCTCTGCCACATGACGGCACCTTTATTAGCATGGCATGTTCATCTCCTGCTCCCTCTGCTTCTGGTGGCGACTCCTCTCACTCAGCCTTTCTTCTTCCCAGAATTCTCTCTATGTCAGGTTGTCTTGCCCAATCTCTCCCTGCCCAGCTGTGGGCCAATAAGCTTTTTTTTTTATTAATAATATTCACAGCTTACAGAAGGATTACTCCACATCACTCCCCCACGCAGTACCAGTAGTTTAGGACCAAGTCTTGATCACGTGAGCTAGCATGGGGCCATTTTATACTGGAGCCATGGCAAAGGAGGAGGAGAGTGGTCCATAGAGAGGGGGAAGGGCACTTCAAGGCATGGAAAAAGTGAGGCTGGATGGCATCACCGACTCCATCTTTCTTTTTAAATATTTTAAATATTAAATTCACTCAACAAGTATTTTTGAGAATTGCATCATTTCTACGCTCTTTCCCCTCCTTTTGTGTGTCTTCCGCTCCCTTTCTTCTATGGCCTCTTCTTTATTGTTGTACACACACGCATATACACATCCCTCCTGATGAATCCATTTAGTGTTGCCTTCATATGTATTTGTTCAGGGCTGACCTCTTACTACTGAATAGCCCATTGGGGGCTCATTCCCAGAGGAGACTGATTCTCCCTCTCCCATCAGCCACTAATTTTCTCTAGAACTTCATTTGGGGGGGGCCTTGTCAGAGTTCCCTCATCTGTGTTGGCATGTCCAGGCAGCCGTGTTTTTGACATTTCATGGGTGCAACTTCTCTGTCATATATAGAAGACACCATGCCTCAACAGACTTCCTGTGTCTCTGGATCTTCAAATCTTTCTGCTCCTCTTTTTTGTGAGGTTATCTGAGCCTTAGGTGTAGGGGTTGTCTTGTAGGGGTATCAGCTGGGGTTGGGCACACCACGGTCAGCTGTCCTCTACATTTGGACCAGCTGTGGATTCCTGCAGTGATCTCTATGTACGGTCACACAACTTCTCCAATGACATCCTCATCCTCTTTCTTGTCCCCCCCTTCATTGTATCTTTCCCTCTGACCGCAGTTAGTCAAGTCCCTAAGCACTTGCTGAGCTCCACTGCCTGTGCCCCGAGGTGTCACGCTGAGTACTGTATGAAATGCTTGTGGTCCCATCTAGCAGGAGTTTGATTCAGGTAACAACTGACTGATAGCTGTCACGCAGACGTCCTGGTACAGGCTGAACTGAAGCATCATTTCTTGGGAACTTTTCTCCATAGGGGCCTTGACCTCAGATCCCTATGACTTTGCCAACTCCTGGGCCCTGAGCAGTGGGGAGCAGCGGTGTAAACGGGCATCTCCTCCCAGCAGCCACTGCAACAGTTCTTCTGGGGACATGCAGAAGGTGGGTACGGAATTTGGTGTGGATGGTGTGTGGCTCCTGGAATTAAGTGGGGGAACTTGGGTTCATGGTCCCTTTTCTCTCTGCAGGGGCTGGGTGGGAAATGGGTCTCTCTGGCTGTTCAATATGGAGTACTCATGGGTCTTTTTTAATTGAAAACTTATTTTGGCTAGAATTTTATCTAATTCTAATATTTTCCTTGGCCTTGTACTTTCTTTAAAAAATGGGTGGGTGTGGTCAGTATCTCCACCCCTTCATGTAGCAATAACAAAATACATGATGCCAGACAGCGGAAACTATTATAGTCTTGGAAGCTGGGTCTAGGATGAAAGTGCTGGTACCTGTTATCTGGTAAGGACGCTCCCTCTTTCTCAATCTTATATTGCTTAAAAGCAAAGGAAAAAAGCGCTGCCTGAATTATCTTCCTACAAAAGGGTCACCCACGTCACTCTACCTGTGAAAGGATTGCCCGCATCCTTCTGTCTGCAGAAAGATTGTCCGCATCCTTCTGCCTGCAACAGGATTGCCCACATCACCCCACCTGTGAAGGTGTTGCTGACATGGCTCTACTGCTGCAGGGTTGCCCATATCCCTCTACCTGCAAGCTCTTGTACCTTTCCCTTCTTCAGGAGCTAGAGGTCACAAGATTCCTGAGGTCCCTTTTAGCTCTTAAATTCTTTATTGTGGACGTGGGTTGTGTCACAATATAGTAGTTAATAGGTCTCTAAAATATCCAGTGTGTGGGGGACATATACTTTAGGTGGTGCTAGTTAGAGCTTTGTAATGATCGCCCTGAGAATAAGCCAGAATTCTTCACCGGTAGAAACCCCACTCCCCCAAATCTGCACATAAATAAGTGAATCCACCTCTCCAACGTTAGAGACACCACCCACAAGAGACAGTCACTCACCCACCAGCTTAGCATGAGAAAGCTTCACTGAGAGCTGGTCACTCATCAAATGGATCTTTGATATTTTCACACAACTCCTTGAATCCCTGAATGCAGGAGCATATCAGACTCAGGAGAATATCCTGGGCAGATGCTAAATGTAGCGGCCTAAACTCTTAAATAGACAACGTTCAACTCGTCAACAGACACATCTTAAAAGCCTTTCTCCCTGGCGTTTCCAATGCTTCAGTGACACAAGGCCCTCTGGGTAGTCACCTGGCTCATGGTCAGGGCCACTCACAAGGCAGACTGAGCTCCAGCACCAAGAGGAATGTACTTTGTGCAGAAGTGGGACTTCCTTTCCCCCCTGGCTTGAAATGTCTGATGTTTCCCTTAATGGGCTGACCCTTTGAGATCCTCTCACTCATGGTTGGGGGTGTGCTGGTCAGTTTTTCTCAGTGATGGAAACTAGAGTCACCTAGAAAAGGGAACCTTGATTGAGGAATTGCCTTCATCATATTGGCCTGTGGGCTTGTTTTGTTTATGGGGCCTTTTCTATGTTGATAGTTGATGTGTGAGGGCCCAGCCCTGTAGTTAGTGGTACCACTCCCTAGGCAGATGGTCCTTGATTGTGCTAGAAAGCAAGATAAGCGAATCAAGAAAGAAGCCGGCAAGAGGTGTCCCTCGTGATCTCCTGCCTCCAGGTTGCTGCCCCGACTTTCCTTGATGATGGGCTATAACCTGTAAGCTAAAATAAACCCTTTCCTCCCCATGTTGCCTTTGGTTACCACAGAAACAGAAGCAAACAATCAGGCATTGTGCTAACGGAGGGGTATGAGTCAGGCCTTATTCTTTGAAATCTGTGCTTTTCGTTCTTCAACCCTCTGTTCCCACACATGTGTAACAGGCTCAGGGATAGGACCTACCAGGACCATTGGAAAGACTAAGAGGAAGGTCGCTTGCATGAGTGTTCACCCCAGTAGTGCTCCACTGTATGAGTGATAACGATGACAATGGCAATGTAACACCTGGTAGTCTCCTGTTGTCTTGCGTGTCCCACAGGAGTGCCATGCTTTGAGAGTAGGGGTGGTAAGCACAGCCCCAACAAACGCAGAAGTGTAAGACCCTTCCGCCCAGTTATAAGTGGTTTCTTTCTGGATAGTTGAACATAGCCCCACAAGGTTAGGAAGAAAATAGATAGATCCCAGCACACTGATACATTCAAATAGGCAAGTGACGGAGGCAAGCCTTCGTCTATCGATTATTGGTCATCCAGACAAATTTCAGAAGAAATTCATTCAAGGTCCTATGCAAGAAAGAGCTTTCTAATTTCCCCTTTTGTATTTTTAAACTTAGAGTTCTGTGGTTGGCTGGTGGCTCTCCATCTCCCTTCCTTCAAGGCGGTACTGAGAGCGACTGGTCCCAAGGGCGTATTTTGTTTGTTTTACTTTGCAAACACAGGCGGGCGTGCAGCAAGGGTTTGACAGATGGTCCCCTCACTCAGAGTACCAAGGAGCAATCCCACTTATACCGCCTTAGTGGGAGGTGCAGACAGACTTTTCCTGGAGAGAACCTGATACTGAGGTTGAGCTGGGGCGGGGAAGACTGAGTGCTTTGTTCACGGAAGACAAAGGTGTGTGTAGTGTAGAAGCAACTTTGCTCTTCTCTGGGGACACTGTTTTAAGGCTCCAGCTGCATGTTGCTACTCATTTTGTCCCCCGGGTGCGCTAGGTCCTTGCTAACCAGTGTCCTGGGAACAGCTTAAGAAATTGAGTACTTGGTTCTTCGTTCGGGACTGAGGCTCCAAACACACACCTAATCTCTCTGAGGCGTGAACCCCTTCAAGCCCAGGACACTGTTTCAGGTTGTTTACCTGGAGAACTGAACTCTGCCCTTAGCCAATCAGAACGTGTTTGCCCACAACCAGGGCTCCGTCATTGGCTGTACAGTGACTCATCTCCTGGGAGGTGATTAGTATCGTCTTTTGTACTATTTTGTCTTCTTATTCCCACTGGGCTCCAGGCTCAGCAATTGGGTCTGGCAACCTGGCATCTGTCACCAGCAGTTGCCCTTTGGTTCAAGGACCAGTTGGAATGGTCGAGGGTTCTGGGAGAGGCTGCCCTGGCCTACAACTCCGAGGTTGGGCAGCTTTTGGAATCTGTCACCTCCATTTCTCCTGCTTTTGAACTTTCCAAAGCTGAGCTTAAGAGTCAGCCCTTTCAGAGAGCCTAGTCATGTTACTTATTCCTTGGGGAGGAACGTTGTACCAACAGACCCGGTGCCTCTCTGTGCTGGGACTGATAATGGCTTGTTGGATTGTGTGCAATTTCGCAGGTTTCCTTTTTCTTTTCTTTTTTCAGCCGAGTCTGGAGCCCAGACCATAAATGTTCAGATAAGCGATGCTCATTTATAGTTACCACACAATGTACATTTTAGAAAGATCCTTAATTAGCCTTTCTCCTTCAGGAAAATCCAGTCTGGGGAGCATGGGGGAAAAGCTGAACATCATAAGGGAATGGTGGTCTTGGCTCTGTGTCTTGTCTATAGTTTGGAGTCCAAAGCCGCATAAGGCGGCTGTTAGCCTACAGAGTGGCCTTGCTAGCTATGAAAAACATACCCTCTTCCCAAGATAATCTTCTGTCACCTGATGGAGATGGGCCATAGTTAACATGACCGCTGTACATCATATAATACACAGACACATGGGTGAGGACCATGCCTACCACGTAAATGTTAACCATTTGGCGTGTTGCTACTGGACATGGTTCAGCCTGCAGCGCTGCACTTGGTGGCCTTGGCCTGGCCTGGGAGATCCAGTCTCCAAAGCCAACATCACCACCCTCAGGTCACATTCCCCAGTGTAATAAGACTGGCTCCTGCCTTTGAGACTGTTGTCAAGAGTGTGAGGAGACTTCCATGCTTGGCGTTAAAATATTTCCATATAATTGCTACATACATACATGCAGGCAAAACACCCACACACATCCAATAATTGTTTTTAATGAATAACTTTGAATCCCAGTCAAGACAAAGAAAGGCTGCTCCCAACTGCCAAGAGCCTACTCCAGACCAAACTCGTTGATGAAATCACCCTCCACACACACCTGTCGGTTCCCCATCCAGCTCCA
The DNA here is from genome assembly GCF_903992535.2 of Arvicola amphibius. Taxonomy (NCBI): domain Eukaryota; kingdom Metazoa; phylum Chordata; class Mammalia; order Rodentia; family Cricetidae; genus Arvicola; species Arvicola amphibius. The sequence continues at coordinate 23,839,729 of NC_052048.2, read as the reverse complement.
TCTGAGCAGACAGAGCAGAAACTGACCTCACACCCTTTACAAATAAACAATCGTGTCATGAGGACGTGAAGAGTGAGTTGCTGTTATTGGTGAGTGTGCTGGTTTTCACTTGACCCACAGCAGGGGGATAATCCAGCGGCAGTAGGGGAAAATCCAGCAGCAGCAGCATCCTCAGATGGGGCAGGAGCAGAAGAAATGTCTTTTCATCAAAGTTAGGAATCCCAAGTCTCCACACACTCAAGGGTTGGATGAGATTCTCAAAGCTATTCATCTCCTTGTCCATTGCATGAAGGTTCCTGGAAAACAGCACCAGACAGACAGGGTAGGCTGTGATCTTGGTTTGGGGAGCCAAGGCCTTGGATGGGCCTCACTAGGGTCTTTCTGGCCATCCCACACAACTCAGCTCTAGCAAGCTCCCCGGCTTCTCGAGAGAGCACTCCTGTCATTTTATGCTCACTGGCAGACTCCGCGTGTCCTTCAATGTCCTTGAATGCTGGAGTTGCAGGACCCTTCCAGTATAGTTGCTCTGGGCTGATGTGTGAGTCCCCGCTCCACAGTGCTTCAATCCACTGCCTAACAACCCTAGGTTTTCCACTTTCTTTTCAACTCTGGATTTGATGTTTATTATGGAAGTGCATGCCATTTTTCTGTGCTGCATATATGTCTTGCCTTTTCAACGCCCTCCGTTCCAGAGAACGTTCTTTGTCTCTGAGACAACATGCACCTGTTGCTTCCCTTGTCCTCAGGAAGTCATCTGTCTTGTGGGCTAATATTTGTAAAGCTGCTGATGACTTTGAACAACCGCAGCACCTCTCCTCAATAGCCCAGGGAAACACACGAAGTACCCATCCTGTTGGCGACAAAGCAACTCACTCTTCACGTCCTCATGACACGATTGTTTATTTGTAAAGGGTGTGTGGTCAGTTTCTGCTCTGTCTGCTCAGATGGAGCTGGATGGGGAACCGACAGGTGTGTGTGGAGGGTGATTTCATCAACGAGTTTGGTCTGGAGTAGGCTCTTGGCAGTTGGGAACAGCCTTTCTTTGTCTTGACTGGGATTCAAAGTTATTCATTAAAAACAATTATTGGATGTGTGTGGGTGTTTTGCCTGCATGTATGTTCGTGTTTTGCCTGCATGTATGTTGGCATACCACTCACATGCCTGGTGTCTCATGAGGCCAGCAAGATTGTCAGATCTCTTGAAAGTGGAGTCACAGATGGTTCTGAGCCATCAATCATGTGGGCACTGAAGGGGGAAACTGAGCCTGGGTCCTTTGGAAGATCTTAACGGATGAACCTTCTCTCCAGCTCCAATTCAGAGAGAGTTGTACAGGGAGAGTTTGGCCCATCGAAGTCAGCAAACTCAAGGAGCCAAGTATAGGTTAGTTGCTAAATGACAGCACCATGAGGTGGTTTTACAGACAGGGTATCCACTCCCTGAGCCTTGTTGCATGGGTTTGAACACAAGCATTCACGGGCGTTTCCCCTTGGCAAGATGAGATCTTTCTTAAGTCTTTCCTGAGACACCAAAAGGCTAAGCAAAGAGTGAGGCTAATGCAGAGGACACACAGGAGCAGGAAGAATGGGCTCGCTCCCTCCTTCATGTCCTCACGTGGGTTCTTTTCCTGCTCTGCCTCTCTGTGCCCCCCCCCCATAAGAGAGCTTCCTCTACTGAGCGCTCAAGTAAGAGAACCCTTTCCTTTGCTGCGTATGTGTCCCCCTAAGAGCAGCTCAGGAGAAGAGCTAAATGGTTGTGGTGACAGTGACGACCCTGGTGATCTTCTATGATGGTCTAGCCTTACAGCCGAGCCTCAGGAACTGCTACGAGTTTTCAGAGATCTCCTTTGGGTTAGTTGGTGCTTTGCTTTTTGGGTAATTTGACATTACCCCAATTTTAGAAGAGCTGGATAAAATCCTAGCGTCACATCCCTCCCCAACACAACAAACCATAACAGCTGTAACAAAATACAGCCGTTCTGCATCCATGGGCTCCATGTCTGTGGAGTCAACCAACTGTAGACAAATAGCATCTGTCTGGACACGCAGGGTTTTTCTTCTCACTCCGTAATGATATGATATGACAGCCCTTTCCCAGCACTGACAGCAGAGTTGGCAGTGCAAGGCACTTAGAAGGTGTCGAAAGCGTGCTGAAGAGGTGTGAGGGCTCCATCAGAGACTTGAGCGTTCATGGATTTTGACATGAGAGGATGGTTCTAGAAGCAGTTTCCTATGGACACTGAAGGCTGAGTGTATTTCTCATGTGTTCCCTTTCCTTTGTCCTCTCCCTAGTGAGGACCAGCATGGGTGAGGAATGGGCTAGTACCCACCCATACACACTCACTGAGATGTTGGTATGGCATGGGCAATGCTGAAACTGTACCAGGAAGAGTTCCAGGGACCAGACACAAGAGAACCTAACCCATCACAAAGGACAACAGCAGCACTGTTGGGGTCAGTAGGTGACAAACTGCTTGATGGATGGTAAGCCACAGGGCAGTAGCGACGGGGCAGCAGCCACGGGGCAGCTCCGGTGATTTGCCTCCTGGCACAGAGCTGCTGATTTCTCTCGCTGTGTGCGGGATGTGTAGACTGGTTCAGATTGGACCTGTTGTTTAAGAGCTTGGGCAGATTCGGAACTGCAGACCAGGGAACAAGACTGTAAGCAACAGTTTCTAGAGGGAAGCCACACCTCCCACGGACCCTTGTATGAGACTCAAGGAGTGGCCGTGGGGAGGTGGGAATGTTGCGGGTCCAGCGCTCGACCGCACTTTGTCCTGGGCTTTCTTCAGCTCCCTAAAGAGTAGTTTCTGGCCTACCTTTTCCATCCTTGTGATTGACACATAAAACCTTTCGGAATGCATTTACTTAGTAGGTCACCAGCTTCCACCAACCAAAAGGCTAGGAGTATTGGCAGAGCATCTGAGATTTAGAGGAGAGACTTCCTCACTTGCTTTAATCCTCCTACCTAGTGTTTCCAACAGTGGATGGGAAAAGTGCCTTCATGCATGACTTTCTTTGTTCTGTTACTGTACTGATAATTCAAGGAAACCATTCCCACATTGGAACGTGGAATTTGAAGTAGCCAGAATCTGTGTTCCTAGGCCATGATCATTCATATTTGGCTTGAGAATAAACTTTCTTATCCCTAATTTATTAAAGTTAGAGTTACATTTCCTACATTGTTAGTTAATGACTAACTCTTCTCCCAGATGACAGATCTGATGATCTGGAGAGCTACTCATATGCTCCCAAGAGACAGGGCAGAGTGAGAAGGACCTAGGGAGGCCTCCGTAGACACAGGCATCTCTACTGTGGTCTGTCTAGTCACCCTGCTTATCACGAGCATCCCATCCAGCCATCTTAAGGAGAGGAACCTCTAGGAACCCCATCCGTTTTATGGACGGGTATGAACCAGGATCAAGATCTGAATCTTGACTGTGAGTTAGTAGCTTGGAATATGGATGGAAACACCAAGGCAGCCAGCAGTTACAAATTGAGTCAGTGACCTCCCTCGCCTCATTCATCCCTGCTGGCTGCCCTGAGTGAATTTTTGAACCCACTGCTTTGGACCAATTTAGGCTTTAGATGCCTCCTCCATAGGGGGCAGCCTCAAGCCTCCGCCCACTCTGGAGCTGGAAAGATCAGGGCCGGGCAAACAGCTTGTGCTTTGTACAGCACGCCCTCCTTTCTGCATTCTCTTCAGGCCCTAGGAATGCTCATGCCCCACCCCCTCTCCTTTGCCAGCTGTTTGAGATGAAACAATAGCACAGCTCTGGACCTCTGGCTCTGGCTTTTTCTCCTGCTTTGCCTTCACCGCCCCTGGGGAGAGACTCTTGCTTTCTCTTCCTCCCCCTAGATGGGGCCTACGGGTCCCCAGGGAAGAGGCCTGGTCTCGTCTGATGAACGGAAAATGGGATTAAGATGGGCCACAATTGGGTCTGCACACCCGCCCAGGAGGCTGAAGTCATGGATTGATGGAGTTGGGGCTGCAGTTCTCTGCCAGTTTCTGGCACCACCGACAGGAGATGAAAAAAGACAGAAGTGGCTGATGCCGGGCACTGGAGCCAGAAGATGCTGGAAGTGCAAATTAGCTGACCCTTATTTTGTGTCCCTGCCAGAATGGTTTTGCAGAGAGCCAAAGTGAAGTCTGGGCAGACAACTGGCGAGTGGTAGAGAGCACTTGCTAGCCATCTCTGCTTGAGTTCATTTAATTTTGTTTTTCAGCAATGGTCTGAGGTAGGTATTACTACCTGGGTAGATCCAGCCGTGAGTGACAGGACATTTAAGGTAACAATGGCTTGTAGTTAGTGTATTCTCTCTCATGTGAAGCTCAGGGCAGGATGTGCAGGGCCGGGCCAGAGTCCTGTGCTGTTGGCATCAGGGTCCTTCTGTCTCATTTCTCAATGCCTTCAGGATGGAACTTGTAGCTCATGACCCAAGATGTCATCTCAAGCTTCAGGCGCCACAGTCACATGCCAGCAGGGGAATGAGAAGGGACAGGAAAGGAGGACTTTCCTGGAAGGTGCAAGGTACCTTCCTGCGTCTGTCCTTCTGTTACTCTCAATGGCAAGAACAAGACCACTACACCAATTTGAGCCAGATTTGAAGCAAGCTTGATTTTTATTGGGGTGTGCCCAAGAGCTGGCTAGCAACTGCCCCCTAAGACTGGGTTAAAGAGAGTAGCCCCAAATTCATCTCTTGGGCTCCTTTCAAGGCGTAACATCATAAGTAGTTTTACAGAAGGGAGAGAAAGTAGCAATAAGGAAATAAAAATGTCTTTAAAAAACCATCTGGTTACTCACCATGTGGTTAGGGATGGGTCAGATAAGGTCAGGGAGGGTAAGGAAATTCTCAGAAACAAATCAAGGTTACAGGTTGTGGAAGGTCAGGTTCCGGGAAACAGAGAGCACCTCAGTTCTCACAGTAAAAGCACAGCACAACGGGTGCTTTCAAAATGGAGTCAGGCAGGCTCCTCTCCTCGGGGCACAGCTGAGTGTGCTAGGGCTGCTCTGGGCAGCAGACAGGGAAGAACATGGCATCTCCATTCCTGAGAGCTGCACCCAAGTGGAAGCTGAAAGTTGAGAGTCATAAGTAAGGAGGAAGAGAAGCAGACATGGGCTACACACAGTCTTTTCCTACAGTTTCTCATGCAACGGAGGAAACGACAGTATCAATAAGTGGTATAGATTTATTAAAGTCACACCCTTTGAAAGAAATGGGTTGGGGTCCTAGCCCACCTATGCTTCTAGAACCCCTGCATTTACCATTCTGCCTTCTAACCCTTTGATGACCAGATCTCTTGCCTAGAATGGCATGCCAGCTCATTACAGTCTGCCCCATCTTCTTGTATGCTTAATTTTATTTAAAAATTATTGTTATTGTGTTACTTTAAAAATACATGTTTATTTATTTATTTTTAAATTGTGTGTGTGTGTGTGTGTGTGTGTGTGTGTTTATATCCACTATGTGTACGTAGCAGCCTTAGAGTCCTAGAGAGGGCATTGCATCCCCCTGGAACTGGAAGGTGGTTGTAAGTTGCTGTGTGGATGCTGGGAACTGATCTCAGATTTTTTGGAAGAGCAGTAAGTGTTCATAACTGTGGAGCCAGTTCTCCAGCCTCTGTGGTTGTTGTTGTTTGTGTGTGCACGCGCTCACGAGTGTGTGTGTGCGTGTGTGTGTAAGAGAGAGGGAGAGGGGGAGGGAAGGAGAGGGGGGCAACAATGCCTATGCATGGCTCATGTGCCACAGTACACTCATGGGGGATCAGAGGACAGCTGAACAATCAGATCTCTCCAGCCACCTTGATGTGGGTTCTGGGAATCAAGCTCAGGTCATCAGGCTTGTGTAACAAGCACTCTCATACACTGACCTGGCCCCTCTCATAACTTTAAATTATTGCAGATTATTCTCATGCTTAATATATTATAAATGCTATGTAGATAAGTGTCATAGCATATTGGATAGTGAAAATAGAGAATAATGAAAAGGAAAAAAAGTAGAAACATGTTCAGTATGAATGCAACCCCTTGCTCTGAATATTTTAAATTTTTGTTTGAATCTGTGACCATGAAATCCTCGACTCACTATAGCCTGTGGTTTGATGACAAGTGACCGAGTTATGGAGTATAGTCAGGCCTCAATCCTGGTTACTGCATCACTGGTACAGTGGTCTTCATGTCTGGTTACCCCATCACTGGTACTGTGGTCCTCAAGCTGCTCAGTACCAGGATTCCTTTACACTCCGAAAAATTAATTGACAACTCCAATTTGCTTATTTGGATTATAGTTCTTGGTATTTGCCATGTTAGGCATTAAAGTATTAATTAATTAATTAAAGGAATGATAAAACTCATTATATTTATTATTATTATTAAAAATTTTCACCTCCTCCTCTCCTCCCATTTCCCTCCCTTTCCCCCCATTTTTTCTTCCCCTCCTTCTCCAGTCCAAAGAGCAGTCAGGGTTCCCTGCCCTGTGGGAAGTCCAAGGTCCTCCCCACTCTTTCCAGGTCTAGGAAGGTGAGCATTCAAACAGACTAGGTTCCCACAAAGCCAGTACATGCAGTAGAATCAAAACCCAGTGCCACTGTCCTTGGCTTCTCAGTCAGCCCTCCTTGTCAGCTACGTTCAGAGAGTCCGGTTTGATCACATGCTCCATCAGCTCCAGTCCAGTTGGCCTTGGCCTTGGTGAGTTCCCATTAGATCAGTCCCACCGTCACAGTGGGTGGGCACACCCCTTGCAGTCCTGACTTCCATGCTCATGTTCTCTCTCCTTCTGCTCCTCATTTGGACCTTGGGAGCTCATTGTATTTCATATAAATAAAAAATTAAAAACAAAACAAAGATAGCCCTAAATTTCAGAACAAAAATCAAGGCAGAAGAATGCATTGTTTTGCAGGTTTATAACTCTTCTTTGATGCCAGGCTTATGGAAACTCAAGTATGAGAAGCCAGCTCATTTCTCTTAAGCCAGATATCAAAGAGGAATTACTAAATAACCATGAAAGGAGAGCCGAAAGCATAAAATATGCCCAGCATTCCAGGACAAGTTGGATATTATTGGTTCCTGGAGGATCTTGGTATCTGTAGGGGACCCAGGGCTAATTTGAGAATTTCTGGCCTAATTAGTAAATTCTTTAATTTTTAAAGTAAAACTTGAATTAGCATACACAGTATTCATTATGATATTTTCCAACAAAACTTTCCCTTTTGATTGATTTTCCTTCCTACCCCATCTGCCTCGCACCCCTGCCCTCTTGTGTCCTTTCATGCCTCCTCTACCCTTGCCTCCTCTCCTCTCTGATGTCATGTCCTGTTGCCCTCCTTCTTCCTGAATGCTCATTTTTTTCTCTCCTGGTCTCCTTTCATAGCTTACACTCACATTCACCCACTTATTCACATATGTATAAACACTGTAAGCTAGGATCGACATGCGAGAGAGAACACGCAATTTTGGCTTTTCTGAGACTGAGTTACCGTGTGTGTGTGTGTGTGTGTGTGTGTGTGTGTGTGTGTGTGTGTATGTGTGTATATGTATGTGGCCAGTTCCACTTCCTTGCCATTGTGAATAGTGTAGCAATGCACACGCACGTGCAGGCCCCTCTCTGGTAGGACAGAGAGTACGTAGGGTGTGTGACTTGAAGTGCCATCACTGTGTCATATGGAAGTTCTGGTTTAACTTTTTGGGACATCTTCCTTCACACTGACTTCCATAATTGCTGTATTGGTTTACGCTCCTGTCAGCACTGAAGAAGGGTCCCTCGGTCCCTGTGTTCTTGCCTGTGTTTGGTGTTTGCTGTCCTCTTTGCTCTTGATGACAGCCATTGTGACAGGGGCCGGGGAACACGAAGAATCTCAAATTAGTCTCAATGTGCTTTCCCATGATGGCTGAGGACGCCAAGCACTTTAAAAACACCCATTAGCCATTTGTGCTTGTTCTTTTGCCTGTTAGTTCCATTAGTCCGTGTATAGATTCTTTTAAAAAATTAATGTTTATTTATTTTTGACATTTGTTGTTAAACTCAGAGTCTCACACAGCTAGGCATGTACTCTATCATTGAGTGCCATTCCTAGCTTTAGTTATTCATTTTTGTGTATGTGTATGTATGTGTGTATATGTATGTGTGTGCATGTTCACGCATGTGGGGGTCAACTGTGACCTTGGGTGTCAGTACTCATCTTGAACTTGTTTGAGACAGGGTCTCTTTGCTGTTGGTCACTGTGTACATCAAGGTAAGCTTCCAGGGCTTGTCCTGTCCCTGCCTTCCACTTGATGGTAGCAGCCCTGGGCTCACAGATCCATGCTACTATGGTTGGCTTTATGTGGTTGCTGGGGCTTCAAGCTTATACTTGGTCCTCATACTTGTATAGTAGGTGCTTTACCCACCAAGCCTTTGCCTCAGCCCTATTATTTATTTATTTATTGAGACAAGATTGTGCTATGTAGCCTAGACTGGCCTCCATTTCCCCAGCATCCCAAACTGGCCTCAGCATCCCAAGTGCTTGGGATACAGGAACACACCACCATACTGGGATGACCTGGTAACTTTTTTACTCTCTCCAATCTTATCCCAAACTAAAAGGATGAACATATTTCTTTTTCTTTGAAGGTGATGTTGTGTCCTTTGAAGGTATCTGCCAATCCCTGAAGGTCCGATTTGTGAAAGCTGCAGGGGTTTTGAAACCACTTCATTTACGTGGGTTAGAAGAGGGTCTCAGCTATAGAAGAGGGACCTGGTTTGTGCTTTGAATCAACCTTGTGTTGAAGCGGACCCGGGCAGGGAAGCTGTGTGGAGCTTCCTGGCTGCGTTTCTCTAGGTCAGTAGCCTCTGGCTGGGAGGGCAGACAGAAGTCAGAGATGATTGGCTCAGGCCTGCAGCTTGGCTCTTCTGGCCGGTTCATCCCGACTCACCAATTTTCTTGACTTTATATATGTCCAAGGAATGCAGGGTACACAGAGATATTCCTCAGTGTCTTAGCCAGCTTTCCATTGCTGTAACAAAATACCTGAGAAAATCAACTTGATAAGTGAAATATTAATTTTTGTTCATGGTTTCAGAGGTGAATGGTCATTTGTTCCCATCAGCTCGGGCCTGTGACAGTACAATGCATCTTAGTGAGAGCATGTGACTGAGGAGGATGCTTGCTTCTTGGTGGCCGGGAAGCAAAAACAGAGGAAGGGACCCAGGTTGCTCTCTCCCCTTAGTAGGAACCTTCCAAATGACCTAACTTCCTTCCACTAGGCCCCACTACCTTTTAGGTACCTCCAGGAAGCGCTCCAGGCTGGGGACAAAGCTTTATCTAACATGTTCCCCCTCTTGTGCTTAAGTCCTTACACAGCATCCAGACCCAGCTAAGACTTGGCTTGCCTTTGGGGTGTTTTCCCTGACACCTCACCTGCAGGCTTCCTCCAGCTACAATAGGCAGCTCCCCTAAGAAGGAGACCCCGTTAGGGACAAAGCCTTCAGCCTGTGTGCAAACAGGCCCATGGAGGGACTGGAGGTGACTCACACTTGTGTTCGTTACTGCTACGATTGCGTCTCCCTACTTTCCTAATGAGCTAGAATGTTTCCTATAAAATAGGAATGGGGAGTAGATTTGCATTTTGTGTCCAGCAGAGGCAGCGCTGGGGACCCAGAGGCAGAACATCTGCAGTGACTATTTTAGTTAGCATCATCAATAGTCTCTGCCATGAGTCTGGGATCACAGGCGTGGAAACCACCTTGGACCATGTTGTCCCATGACCTGGCTTGGCCTGGTGGGTCTGCCTGAGGTGGAACAGAGAAGCCAGTGAGTAGCTAGCTGAGACTGAGAGCTGAATACCTCTCTGGGCACTGCTGTGGGGTGGAGGTGGATCGTGTTGGAGGCAATGGCAGATGTTGAAAGTCCTGTCTAGCAACCAGACTGTAGACCAGGTTGAGGTCAGGGGTGACCAGCAGAAGCTTGGAGGGAAAGATGAGAGCCCAGGCTTCTTTTTGCTTCTGTGGAGGGAGAAACTGTAATTAGATTTCAGGCAGGTGCCACAGGGACTGAAGCGTTTGTTCTAGGAAGGGAGGAGGCAGTTTCTGCAGAAATCACACTCCTATCCTGCAGGGAAATAACCTGAAAACACCCTTCTGGCTGTGGATTTCTACAGACCATTTAACACCTCCAGGGACCGCCCAGGAAATGTGCCAGTGTTGTTCCCATTTTCCCTTTGATCTGGGACAGGACGGACCTGCGCCAATGGGAGACAAGCCAGGCTGGCCTTGGCTTGCCAGGACTCCAGGCAGGGAGGATGCCTGAACTACAGGTCTTTTTCTTCTTCTTCTTCTTCCTCTTCTTCTTCTTCTTCTTCTTCTTCTTCTTCTTCTTCTTCTTCTTCTTCTTCTTCTTCTTCTTCTTCTTCTTCTTCTTCTTCTTCTTCTTTTCTTCTTCTTTATTATTATTATTATTATTATTTTCTTTTTATTAAAAATTTCTACCTCCTCCCCGCCTCCCATTTCCCTCCCCCTTCCCCAACTCCCTCCCCCTCCCTTTCCAGTCCAAAGAGCAGTAAGGGTTCCCTGCCCTGCGGGAAGTCCACGGTCCTCCCCCCTCCATCCAGGTCTAGGAAGGTGAGCATCCAAACAGGCTAGCCCCCCTGAAAGCCAGTACATGCAGTAGGATCAAAACCCAGTGCCATTGTCCTTAGCTTCTCAGCAGCCCTCATTGTCTGCCATGTTCTGGGAGTCCGGTTTTATCCAATGCTTTTTCAGTCCCAGTCCAGTTGGCCTTGGTGAGCTCCCATTAGATCAGCCCCACCATCTCGGTGGGTGGGTGCACCCCTTGCGGTACTGACTTCCTTGCTCATATTCTCCCTCCTTCTGCTCCTCATTTGGACCTTGGGAGCTCAGTCCCGTGCTCCATTGTGGGGCTCTGTCTCTATCTCCATCCATCGCCAGATGAAGGTTCTATGGTGATATGCAAGGTATTCATCAGTATGGCTATAGGATCGGGCCATTTCAGGCTCCCTCTCCTCAGCTGCCCAAGGAACTAGCTGGGGGCATCTCCCTGGACACCTGGGAACCCCTCTAGAGTCAAGTCTCTTGCCAACCCTAAAATGGCTCCCTTAATTAAGATATATACTTTCCTGCTCCCATATCCACCCTTCCTTTATCCCAACCATCCCCTTCCCCCAAGCTCTCCCCGTCCTCCCCTTCACACTTTTCTCTCCCCATCTCCCCTTACCCCCATCCCACCTCACCCCCAAGTTCATAATTTTTGCCCGGCAATTTTGTCTACTTCCAATATCCAGGAGGATAACTATATGTTTTTCTTTGGGTTCACCTTCTTATTTAGCTTCTCTAGGATCATGAATTATAAGCTCAATGTCCTTTATTTTTGGCTAGAAACCAATTATGAGTGAGTACATCCCATGTTCATCTTTTTGGGTCTGGGTTACCTCACTCAGGATAGTGTTTTCTATTTCCATCCATTTGTATGCAAAATTCAAGATGTCATTGTTTTTTACCGCTGAGTAGTAATCTAATTTGTATATATTCCATACTTTCTTCATCCATTCTTCCATTGAAGAGCATCTAGGTTGTTTCCAGGTTCTGGCTATTACAAATAATGCTGCCATGAACATAATTGAACAAATGCTTTTGTAATATGATAGGACATCTCTTGGGTATATTCCCAAGAGTGGTATTGCTGGGTCCTGGGGTAGGTTGATCCCAAATTTCCTGAGAAACCGCCACACTGCTTTCCAAAGTGGTTGCACAAGTTTGCATTCCCACCAGCAATGGATGAGTGTACCCCTTACTCCACAACCTCTCCAGCAAAGGCTATCATTGGTGTTTTTGATTTTAGCCATTCTGACAGGTGTAAGATGGTATCTCAGAGTTGTTTTGATTTGCATTTCCCTGATCTCTAAGGAGGTTGAGCATGACCATAAGTGTCTTTTGGCCATTTGAACTTCTTCTGTTGAGAATTCTCTCTTCAGTTCAGTGCCCCATTTTTAAATTGGGTTAATTAACATTTTAAAGTCTAGTTTCTTGAGTTCCTTATATATTTTGGAGATCAGACCTTTGTCAGTTGAGGGATTGGTGAAGATCTTTTCCCAGTCAGTAGGCTGCCTTTTTGTCTTAGTGACAGTGTCCTTTGCTTTACAGAAGCTTCTCAGTTTCAGGAGGTCCCATTCATTCAATGCTGCCCTTAATGTCTCTGCTGCTGGGGTTATACGTAGGAAGCAGTCTCCTGTGCCCATATGTTGTAGAGTACTTCCCACTTTCTCTTCTATCAGGTTCAGTATGTTCAGATTGATATTGAGGTCTTTAATCCACTTGGACTTGAGTTTTGTGCCTGGTGATAGATATGGATCTATTTCCATTCTTCTACAGGTTGACATCCAGTTATGCCAGCACCATTTGTTGAAGATGCTTTCTTTCTTCCATTGTGTACTTTTAGCTCCTTTATCGAAAATCAGGTGTTCATAGGTTTGTGGGTTAAAATCCGGGTCTTCTATTCGATTCCATTGGTCGACTTCTCTGTTTTTATGCCAATACCAAGCTGTTTTCAATACTGTAGCTCTGTAATAGAGTTTGAAGTCAGGGATGGTAATGCCTCCAGAAGTTCCTTTATTGTCTAAGATTGTTTTGGCTATCCTGGGTTTTTTGTTTTCCATATAAAGTTGATTATTGTCCTCTCAAGATCTGTGAAGAATTTTTATAGGACCTTGATGGGGATTTCATTGAATCTATAGATTGCCTTTGGTAGAATTCCCATTTTTACTATGTTGATCCTTGGCTTGCCAGGACTCTAGGCAGGGAGGATCCCTGAACTACAGTTCTTCTTTCTTTGGGTGCTATTGTGTCCTGCATGGAGGAGATTGCTAGTTCATCCTCACCGTGTCTGCCAGAGCTGGTCCCATGGTGTATAGCAATTACCCTTGACAGAGAGCCCTAGGGTAGCAACGGCAATAGTTTTTCATGCAGTTTTCAGGTTTTTTTTTGTTGTTGTTTTCTTTCTAGCTCTGAACTGTAGATGGGCAAACAGGTAGGCAGGAACTGAGCAGTTGGACACTCTCAGCTGCCCTCTGTGAGAGCTCTGACCCCGGTCCTTGAATGGTGTTCTAATGGGCAGTGTTGCAGAGCAGAAACAGACCCAGACCTCAGCCTCCTTCCCTGAGCTTCATTTTGCCTCCTTGCTACTTTGGAAGAATCACGACCTTTCCAAATAAGAAATCAGCAAAAGCTGCCCCTCTGCTTACCAAGGAGCACCCAAGATACCAGAGAAGTGATAATGTTGTCATGGTGACCATTATCCCAATATAGCCCAGGGAGATAGGAAAAGGGACAAGAGTGTCCCATCTTTCTGGAAATCTGCTTGCCATGGCAGAGGCAGAGGAACAGCAGAAGGGACTTCTCTGGTGGTCACAAGATAGATGATATATGGGTCACCATTCCTTGGGATGAATTGCATGCTGCTCACTGCAGATTTACTACAGGAGCTTCGATCCCCCTCACATACCACAGAGGAAGGGGTTGGGTGATAAGCTAAAGTTCATACAACTGGTATATGCATGAGCTTGAACCTGAACTTGGGGCTGTGGAAGTGACAGCAAGGCCATGGCAGGCCAGCCAGCCCCTGTCACTCCTTCTGGTCACCAACTTCAGAAATCTATTTCTCCTCAAGGTGGCTAGCAGAAGGGCACATGTAGCTGACACCCAGCTGGCCCGAGCACCTCTAACGTATCTCCATTTATGATGGTCTATTTGGTGACAGGCACTGTGGCATCTTTGTCGCAGTCCAGTCCATGAAGTAACATGAAGACTGTTGTCCTTATTGGCTCAAGGAACTTTCCACCAGGCAAGCTAATTATTAGTCTAAGTTCCCACTACCAGAGACTGGCCACAGAGGCATTGACTCAACAGGAGGGAATTGAGGAAGGTGAAGATAGGGAGGGGCACTGTGTCTGCTGCTGCTGTGGCTGGCTCACACTCTCAGACCACCCACAGGTTTGTATCAGTAACCCATGCTGAATAGATCTTTCACTTCCTTGGTTAGAGTTACCCCAAGATACTTTATGCTATTTGTGGCTATCGTGAAAGGTGATGTTTCTCTGATTTCCCTCTCTGCTTTTTTGTTCTTTGTGTATAGGAGGGCAACTGATTTTTTGGAGTTGATCTTGTATCCTGCCACATTACTGAAGGTGTTTATCAGCTGTAGGAGTTCTTTGGGAGAGTTTTTGGGGCCGCTTATGTACACTATCATATCATTTGCAAATAATGAAAGTTTGACTTCTTCCTTTCCAATTCGAATCCCCTTGATCTCTTTATGCTGACTTATTGCTATTGCTAGAACTTCAAGCACTATATTGAAGAGGTATGGAGATAGTGGACAGCCTTAACCCATGCTAATAGGCAGCTGCTTTTCTAAGCTGCACGTGGACCCAGGGCCTACTGTGGTCACACCACAGTTGTGATGTTATGTTCTGCTTGCTTGATTCTGACTGTGGACTCTGGATGGACCAGACTAGGTGAGATGCACGATCCTGGCCCAGGGCTGCTGGGAGCAGGACACTAATTCCCTAGGACTAGAGCATGTCCCTAGTGTCAGGGAGGATCTTGAGGTTGGTGGCACACAGGTCAGACTTCTCTTACCTCTGGGATTCCCCTGGTGCCATATAGCAGAGACCCTCGTGCGTGACTCTCTGTTCTCGACAAACATGGGCTTTCTCTGAATTTCTTCTCCTCTAGCGATTTATGTCTTCTTTTTCTATGACCCTGCTCGCAAACACTGATCAGCTCCAGTTAGTACTCATGGCTCAGAATCCTATATAGTATATATTTCGTAATATGTAGCTATTTTTATAGCATACAGCTATTCTTGGGCTCTTTCCTTTCTAGTTGAAGGTTGTAAATGCTTGTACTAGCTGCTGACCTCCAGCATATGAAAGAAATCATGCATGAAACAAACTGCGGTTTATCTATAGCATTGTGTTGCATCATGTTGAAGATGTCATTGATTCTAATAGACATTGCTGGTCCACGTGGCACCGAGAGTGAGAAGCTGCCAGTCAAAGCTAGCCATCCTGGCTAGAGGCAGCCCTGCTGCAGAGACTGTTACAGTTAAAAAATAATAATAAAAATAAATAAATAAAATGAAAACAGCAACTGACAACAGGCATTTGGAATCATTAAAACACAGACTGTAGAGATGTTTGTTAGTAAAACATGCAGGTTTGTTTCTACTAATGAACCAGCAGAAGAAAGGACTGACAGTTCCAAACCTGCCTTGTGTTGTTAGATTGAGTTGAGGGTATCAACAGAGGGGAAACCAAAATAAGCCTTGCCTGGCACAGCATGTCTTGAGATACTTAATAGGCACAGGGTTTCTCTGTTTAGCCTCACACTGTAGATCAGGCTGGCCTTGAACTCACGGAGATCCACCTGCTTCTGCCCTTCTCTCACCCCCAGTGCTGCGATTAAATGCATCTGCCACTACCCGGGCATTTAATAGGGCCTTACTATGTTATTGCCAATGGGAACGGATCCTATTGGTCCCCGCAGTCTCCTGGGGAATGTGTCAGAAAATGTCTTCCCAAGCCCCATGCCCAGTCTACTCTTTAAATCTATGGGCTAATGTGCAGGAAGTGGACGTGCAGGAAACTCTACTGCATAAAATATGCCCTGCTCCTGTTAGATCCTTTATTTGGTAATGAAGAGAATTAAGATCAAGGAAGAGAGGTGTCCAGGTGAGGGCAGAAGAATTGTTGCCTCCACCTCTGCACCCTGAAGCTGCACGGTCAAAGTCTCTTAGCGTTGTAGATAGCACCTGCTGGATCCCGACTGGACAATCTGGTTTCCCTTAGTGCCATCCTCAGAGGGACAGTAAGTGAGCACATGGCCGAGGCCAGCACCCTCCTTGGGCTGTGCTGAAGAGTCTCTTTCCCTGCAGGCCATGTGGGAGCAGTGCCAGCTACTGAAGACTGCCTCGGTGTTCGCCCGCTGCCACCCTCTGGTGGATCCCGAGCCCTTCGTAGCTCTCTGCGAGAAAACTTTGTGTACATGCACCCACGGGCCAGAGTGCGCATGCCCGGCTCTCCTTGAGTATGCCCGAACCTGTGCCCAGGAAGGGATGGTGCTGTACGGCTGGACTGACCACAGCGCCTGTCGTAAGTCGCTGCTTTCCCCTGTGCTAGGTGCAGGCTGTTTGTCCTGGGGTGGTGGTACTTGGTGTTCTGGAGCTGTGTTGTGAGGTACCACTTCCCACCAGTGCCATCAACCAGTGTCTATTGAATCCTATGTCCCGAATGGCTCTTCTCGACTGTCACCTAGTCCTGTGAGCACTGGCCTGCCGGGAAGTCCCTTCTCTCATGGTCTATGTGGAAGCTGAGAAAGCCTTTCAAGGCCCTGTCCCTACCTTGGTTTCATGTCATACTCTCACGACCCCATGACTCAGGAAACCCATTCCCTGGCTTCCCACAGTTGTCTCTGCTCCAGTGCAGCAGGCAGTTAGGTCGCAGTGCCCGTCTTCAGGACTGTCCTGAGTTAGAAGGAGCGTCAGGTTATAAAAGCTGCATGTGGGGTGACCCCAGAGAAAACCAGAAAGCCTTCATTAAACCTTCCCTTTTATTGACTCATCCTTCCGGCCCCCAGGCACACCTTGTACTGGTCCTTCAACCCTGCCTCGCAACATCCATTTGGCATCTCTAAATCTCACTGGGTCCATAGTCATTGTCACCGTCTCCAAAGTACCATGATTAAATAGAGACTTCTGGTCACCTTGCAAAAGCCTTCTCTTTCACCACACGGATCAAAAGCCACTCGATGGACAGCTGGTTGGCTGTAATTAGGCAGACAATGCAGACTGAAGGAGGCAGAGGGCCTGGCTGATATTGACACGGCACACTTGAGTTTCACCGTCTGGCAAACAGCGTGGCCATCAGCTTTGCCTGTCGTCTCTGCTGTGGGGGTGGGGGATGATGAGGGTTAGAGTGTCCCATCTCTTCTGCACAGGGAGTAGCTGACTGCAGGCCTTTGAAGGTAGGGTGGAGGAGACGCCTGATAGGTGGTTCTGAAGAAGGACTTGGAGACAATTGTTTGGGAAGAGCCAGGCCTTGCCCACAAGGACCTGTGTGCTCCATGAGGGAAGCAGAGAGCTAGTTTGGCTTTAAGGTTCAGACGCAGCCCAGTAAGCCAGTGGAAATAAATTAATGTCACCAAAGTGGGTATGGATAGAATATGCCCTGAGCTGGGGATGAGGTGACATTTGGTGGGAGCCAATATCATGAGGAAGAGGGACCCTCAAGGGAGGAAGTGATAGTTTCTTGCTGATCCCTGGAAACCATTTTTTTAAAGCCCAGAATTTGGTGTTGCTCTGAGAATGTTTTAGCTGGAATTTACAGAACACTGAGAGACAAAAATGCCCATGCTTTCTCCATGTAGAATGGAGGACAGATAGCTATGAAGTAGAGGTGGCTGGCCCAGGCATCTCAATCAGTCTTAGCTGGAACCTTACAAAACAGAAGATGCTCTTTCAGGGAAATGCTGGCTTCAGAGGGACCATGGACTGGTGGGTTGGAGACGGCCCCTGAGGCCCTGTAGGCAGAGTGGACGGTCGGGGGTGGGGGAGGGAGGGCAAGCTGGCTGCACTTGTCACTAGTGTGATTTGGAAACCACCATCCATGCTTGTGAACTGCTTGGGGAGACTCATTTGGTTTGTCTTTCAGACCCAGCATGCCCCGCTGGCATGGAGTACAAGGAGTGCGTGTCTCCTTGCACCAGAACCTGCCAGAGCCTGCCTATCAATGAAGTGTGTCAGCAGCACTGTGTGGATGGCTGTGGCTGCCCTGGTAATAAACTTTCCCCTTCATTTGCAAACCCGAGGCCCTGCCAGTGCCCTTGGCTTTAGGGAGAGAGATGAAGGCCACTTGTGTTTTTCCCTCGTGGCTGTAATCAGAAGTCTTTTATGTAGCTTTTTAAAAGTCTTTGTACAGGGAGCTCAGGATTAAACTGGCCTTTAGTTTTAATTTATGATTTCCCGTGGTCTGTATTCATAAGGCTCTGTGTCTGGGGAAATAAGGATGGCCTTGGCCCTAACAGTGGCTTTGTTCAAGGAGCCCCTGGCCTGATCTGAACTACGGTTTCTTTTCTCAGTTGGGGTTCGGGACTCCAGTCTGGCAGAAAGGTCTTACAAAGTATGCCCTGGGTTTGCCTTAGTGCTCAGCTGTACAGGGTTTTGTGTTAGAAAGTCTCTGCCCAGGGGACTGAGTGGCGGTCATGAGCTATATTCAGCTACGCAGAGTAGTAAGTCCTGAGGCTCATGACTCATAGCATTCTCTATTGGATGCTGTTGAGCAAAACTATTGACTCTATGCAATCCTGGAGGGATTGGGTAGCAATAACCCAGCATCCCCACCACCACCACACACACACTGCATCACGCAGGTTCTCCGAGATTCCTGAGAGAATCCTCTGGCTAGGCTCTCTCTGTGGCTTCTCCACTGGACACCCCAAAGCCAGCCCTTGGACCCGTTCTTGCTTCTGCAGTATGGAGGTTGATACCTCCCTCCCTCCCAGTCCATCAAGGTTAGGGATAAACATCGCGGTACACGTCCTTAGAGTTTTCCAGAGGCGCTAAGCTTTCGATTACCCACGGGGTTCTAGAAGTGCGAGGTGACTAATGATGATGCTGAGATCTTTGCCTCGATGCCATTGACCCCAGAGGGAGAGCTCCTCGACGAAGGCCTCTGCGTCCAGAGCTCCGAATGCTCCTGTGTGCACGCTGGGAAGCGGTACCCCCCTGGCACCTCCCTCTCTCAAGACTGCAACACCTGGTTGGTAGCTGGGAATACATAGCATGGTCTACGCAGGGGTTTGGCGGGAGTTGGGGAGGAGGGGCAACATCAGGTGGACCAGGAGCTGGCCTGGGTTGAGAGTGGGGGTGGGGAGTTGGCAGCGGGATCAGAGCAGGTGTTGAAGGCAATGGTGGTATGCAAAGACCTTGTCACAGATACGCCTGGAGGGAAATCAGAGGGGCACATCTTTTCCATGCAGCTGATAGCTCTAGCTCTTGCCTAATGACTGGTTAGTAAAGGATGCTTGTCTTACGCCAAGCACATAGCTTCTTTTCTTAAGTCTTTTGTCTGCTGGTTGACAGTAAGCAGAATCCCCTAGCAGGGGCTCCTTGGCTGTGTTCTGTGGAGCCTAGATGGTCCTAGCCTGGGCACCTGTCCCTGCTTAGTTCAAGCATCTCTTTGAGCATATCTCTGCACGTTGCCTCTAATCTGCCTACTGTCCTCTGTACACTGGGGAAAAAAGCACCTTGCCCCACCTCCAGCCTTTCCCTGTCTGCAGCCTCTAGTGGAGGAGTTCTCAACCTGTGGGTCGCGACCCCTTTGGGAGGTCAAATATCAGATATCCAGCATATCAAATATTTACATTGCGATTCATATCGGTAGCAAAATTACAGTTTTGGAGTTGCAACGAAATACTTTTATGGTGTGCCTGTGGGGGAGTCACCACCACATGAGGAGCTTTCTAAAGGGTCAAAGTATCAGGAAGGTTGAGAGCCGCTGCTCTAGTGCCTGCTGAGCCCCATCCCTTCACTGCCCAGCATACCTCTGGCTCACCTCCGACACAGGTCTTTCTTGTTCCCCCAACCTGCTGTGCATGGGGAGAGGAATAAGACTCCTCACTACCACTGGGGCCCTGGACACCCGAGGTTTTCTTCTGTTTCGGTTTCTTCTCCTTTATGACATCTTTAAGGACCCTTTGTGGCCAAAGGCATGGCCTGTACCACTTTAACCCTTTAAAGACTGCTCCAGCACCTTTCTCTTCTTTCTCTCCTGTATCCCTTCTCCGGGAGGCCAGGGCTATCTGTGGTGAACATTAATTTAATTAGGTGCCCTCCTGGCAGAACCAATAACCCGAGCCTCTTTTGCCCAACAGCATCTGCAGAAACAGCCTGTGGATCTGCAGCAACGAAGAATGCCCAGGTAGGCTTTTGTACACTCTCCTTGCTCTGTGGAGAGACGTGTCCTCACCTGCTGGACAGAGAGCCCACAGCACATCAAACAGTGACCCCCTTGTCAGACCTCCTGACTTCAGCTCTGGCTATGGGGCTATGGATCTCAGCTGCGCTGTCCACCCTGTGAACTATGTGGGTTCATCTACAGCAGCTGAAGTGGGATTAGGTTGCCCTGCCCAAGTCCTGTTTGCTCTGGGGATTAAGTTGCTGAGCTTTGAGACCTGAGCAGGGCTTCTGGCTAAGCAAAGAGAAGAGATGTTCTTTAGAAAATCAAGAGGAAGAAGAAGGTTCTAACAATCCTTTTGGCTTGGATTTTTTGGGTGAAACCAGGTTTCTATATCCCCAGTACACTAGTTAAGCTGAGTAAGAGGGAAAGGCAGAGAGTGGGGACTTAGTCGATGAAGCAACACTAGCAAGATGACAAACAAAGGAGTTCATGACCGCAAGTCTTCCCAAGAAGTCCTTGCTGCTTGAGGGGACCAATCTGGTTTCCACAAGAAGCTTGCTCTTGAGGCAGGTGCAGCCTCGCCCTCCTGTCTAATTGCCCTCATCTGCTAGAGGTGCTGCCCTGGGAGCTTTTGTTATTCCAGGAATCTAGGTGACTCAAGGGGAAAGGTTAGCAATGCCTTAGCTCTGTGTCCTCAGCCAAAGTAAGGGAGACTGACACCAGGAAGGCAGAGATCAACGCCCAGTGTTTTTCTTGCTCTTAGCTAGCTCATGGGCGCAAATGAGAAGTCAATGATTTTTAGCAAAAGCAGTTTTTGAGTGCTTTTCCATGTGTTTCATTGGAATTTTCTGGAACATTCGATGTGCGGACCACAGTACGGTCTAGATGCTAGGAGAACTGGGGTAGCGAAGGGTCCATTCCCTAGTTACCCATCTGGAAACTGCTTAGGAAGTTGCACTATATTCTCAGCCCTCCGCTTTTACCTGCATAACCTCAGCTCTATTTATTGCAAACCTCGCCTATCCAAAGCTCCCTCTGCCTCACCCTTCATGTGTCCAGACCTTTCCCTTTGTGCTCACCCATGTGATGTTTTGGATATGCTGGGCGCTGTGCTAATGGCTTTCCATGCTACCTTGTTGTTACAACCCGTGAGACAAGTACAGTTTGTTTTCACCTTACAAAAGAGAAAAACAGACAGAGACAGGTTAATGAGTTTTCTCAAAGTCACAAAACTACTAAGGGTCAGAGCCAGGACTCAAGTTCACAGTAAGCTGGACTCTCTACCTGCCCTTCCCTTTGCTGGCCCTAGACTTAGGAAGGCCAGGGTGGCTTGGATACCTGGACTCATATGTAATGTCTGTAGATTAGAGGCTTTAGGGACCTTATGACTTGGGACCTTGTCTAATACATGTAATATTGGGAAAATTCTGGAACTCGATGGGAGCTAGATCAATTACTTTAGTCTTCTGGGAATGGCCAACTATTCTTTGTATCTTTTGGATAATCCTAGAAGAAAGCAGAAAGGATAAAAGATTGCTATTGAAAATGCCATCTGTGCTCTTCTTGAGCGTAATTATATCCCAGTTGGATATTTGATCACACTGTGTGAAAGGCACCTTCTGTTTGGTTTAAAAAAGAGCTGAGTGGTCAACATTTAGACAGAAGAGAATAGGCGGGACTTCCTGGGAGAGAGAGGATCTGGAGAAGAATCTGAGGCGCACAGGAGATGCCAGCAAGACACAGAGGGAGTTGGGCATTCATAATGAAGGATGGGTAAAAAGTCATGTGACAGAATGAATAAAAACAGGTTAATTTAAGTTATAAGAGCTAGTGGGACAAGCCTAAGCTGAGGCTAAGCTTTCCTAATTAATAAGTCTCTGGGTCATTATATGGGGTCATTATATGGGGGCTGGCTGTCCTGATGAGAAGTACCGCTACAATTGGGTCAAACATGGAGGTCCAACCCATATAGTCAAGCATAGAGTCTGAGGAAACTGAGAAAAGTCCCAGACATGGAGCCCGCTGCTTGCAGTACACAGAGGCATGGCTCCTTTAAAGGGCCCTGCTGTGCAACCATGCACTTGAGCAGCTTGTGTGCTAGGTAAAAACACCTGGTTGGAGTCAACTGCCAATGCCATGTGCTAAGTGGAGCCCCATAGTGGTAGCCTAGCCAGTAGTCAGAGAAGGCTGGAGACATGTAAAAAGTCAGGTTCAGACCAAAAACTGGTACAGACCTCTAAGTAGGTACAGAATGCTTAAAAATGTGCTTAGATGCTAAAGAAAGAAAAAGTAGGCATAGACAGTAATAAAAGAATAAACAGTTTAAAAATAATAAACTGAAGTCTTTAAAGAAAGAGTAAAGCAATGAAAAATAAGCCACGTAAGGATGGAAAACACACAGGGTGTCTGGATCCTGTATGGTGTTTTATTGACTTTAAATTTTTCAAACGCTCTGAAAAGAAGCAACAACTGCTGAGAGATATTGTATTGTGGAAAAAACTACTGAATTAAACCAGCCTATATATTTTAAGGATGCCTTAACTTTAGAATGAAAGTCAGGAAATATGTTGCATTGGGGGAGAGGTTATGCTTTTGTTTCCACAAGAGAAGAAAAGCTATAGATACCATAAGATTGATAAAGAATAGGTTCAAACAACAGAGACCTCTTTTTTTTTGATTTTTCGAGACAGGGTTTCTCTGTCCTGGAACTAGCTCTTGTAGACCAGGCTGGCCTTGAACTCACAGAGATCCACCTGTCTCTGCCTCCCGAGTGCTGGGATTAAAGGCGTGTGCCACCACCACCCGGCAACAGAGACCTCTTGATTAGGAGAGGTGATATTTCATCAAACAGTTTGGTTATTCAACTCTTTATTAAACCAATCAAAAGGCACCTTTCACACAGTGTGATCAAATTTCCTGCAACCTCTGAACCTTCCCATAGCTAAACCAGAAGGATCCATTTCATAAACCCTGTAGACCACAGTGGACAGAATTAGGAGTTTAGCTGGCTGTGTTTTCTTCAGGACTCCCAGCTGTGAGAGTCCTAACATCAATGACTTCAGGGTGGGACTTCTATCTATCATCCTTTTATTCATCCATTCAACCAATTGTATACACTATATCCATGAAAGTCTTGTCTGGACAATGCAATCCTATGGTCTTCAACTCAAAATCTACAAGAGTTTTTCCGAGGATCAAGACAGCCTATTGATGCCTAGAAGAGCAGGTAGCCAGTCCCGACTTGTTGTCTATGGAGTGGCCTCATGCTTTTCTAGCAAAGCTACTAAGATCTTATCTCATTCTCAAAGCCCTGCTTTAACCCTCCTCTAATTCTGTCCACCTCCACCAGTGGCTGTTGGATTTAGGCTTATCTCTCCTATTGCCAGTGGGAATGTCTTATCTCTCAGATAAACAGCAACAGCTTAGCGGAAAGGAATCAGTGGGAAGGTTCTGGAAGGGGCTATGCCTAGTTCCCTAAGTGGCTTTTGTGAAGAGCCTGGAGGGGCTGGGTCATGCTTCTTTGGCATAGAGAACTGGCTTTGATTCTGGACAATGAAGAAAGCGTATTAGTCATTGATCCCTGTGCCACAAATCCTCAAACGCAATGGATCACTTTGAAGGCTGACTCGAGCAAAGAGTGGAGCGTGGGTACTGAGAACTGGAAGGGCGAGGAAAGGGCCTAGGAGCATAGCAGTCTGCTGGGGAGGGGCTGGGGTTCCCTATGGATGCCTTTCTAGAAATTCTCCCCTCCCTGTTCATCTCTGCTTGCTGGCTAGAAGTTAGAGTATCTATCGGCAAAGCTGTGGTACATAGATCAGCTTTGTATTACCACAATAGAACACCTGACACAGTTTGCTTGTGAAGTAGGGCTTTAGTTTGGTTTAAGATTCTAGAGCTGCAGGTTTAAGGTCAGGTGACCCCATTCATTAGAGTCTCTGGTGATGAAGACCTATGGCTGGGACGTGTCAGAGTGAACAATTATATCTGAAACCAATAAGCAGGGGTGTACGTGTGGGAGAATAGGTCCTAAAACCCTCTTCAAGGGCACATGTCAATCACTTAAGCACCTTCCACAAGGCCCACCTCCTGTGGTTCCACAACTTTTGATAGTGCCACTCCTGGGACAGGGGCCTTTGGTGGCCTTTCAACACCCACACAGCAGCATGTGGTTTCCACGGAGCCTGCTATCCTGTGGCTCTTTCTCAACCTCTCCATCATACGCCGCCAGAAGTCGTATCAGTGATCCTTCAGGCCAGGCAATGCATCATGTTTTATAGCAAGGCTTTCTTCCACCCAGGCTCTGTGTTGTTCTCAAGCCCCTTGGCAGGTGACCACACTGACGAGGGTCAGAGAGGCACCAGGCTTGGCTAATTCGAAACTGTGGAGCCCAACCCATGAGGCAGTCCGTGATGCCTGTGTTTAAAGCGCTCCGTGACTGCTTTGGACGGTGGGAGCAGTTTAGCTTCTCTGGGCTCTACCTTGCTCATCTGCCAGCTGGGAATGACAGTGTCCATCACTAGCCAGGAGGTGGCTCCCAGAGAGAGTGCAGAGACACAGCACACATATTCGATCAGAATTAAATTACCAAGTTAAAGGCCAGCTTGGAGGAGCCTGGTGTCTACAGGAAGTCGTTTTCACCCTGATGGAGGCTGTGGACTGACATTTCTGCAGGAATGACTGTAGGAAAAGGTGAAAGCCAGTATCTCAAGCAAGGCATCCTATCCAGGACCTACTAGCTGCACACAAAATGGTTTGTTTATAAGAAAAAAAAAAGCATGTGCCCATTAGATGAGAGATCTCTTTCTTCTGCTCCCCTTATCCTTTCCCCTCCTCTCCCCCTTTCCCTCCCTCCCCTCCCCTCCCCTCCCTCTCCCCTCCCTCCCCTCCCCTCCTCTCCTCTCCTCTCCTTCTTCCTCTCCTCTCTCCCCTCTCTTCTTCCCTCCCCTCCTCTCCTCTTCTTCCTTCTCTTCTCTCCTCCTTTCTCTTACTCCAGCTATACTTTCTCCTTTCCCCCCTTCTTCCATCTTGTAAGTGTGTGTGGGGGACGATCATTACATAAGAGGGACCTGGCTTTAACCTTAGACGGCTCTACTTTGTACGCTCTTTTAAGAACCTCCAACTTTTCACTTGTTTGTGTGTCTCGCGTCTGGTGGCTGCCCTTGACCGCCTGCCCGTGAACAAGCACCCTCGCTGTCCTGCTCTGAGCTGAGGAGCGTGAGTCTGGCCATGCGGCTCATTGTTTGCTGGGATGTTCTAGTTCCCTTGGCCAGCTACTTCCCGGCAGCTCACCCATCCATTTTCCCGGGTTTCCTGTGTTCGCAGCCTAGTTTCTCAGTTGTCCCGAGGAGATAAGCCACATATAATGTTTAGACTTCTGATTGTTGAGAAAGAAATCAGCAGGGTCAGAGCAGGAAGCCAGATCAGAGGATTAGACTCCAGGCTGAGCATTTTCCTTTCCAATAGTCGCGGTGCTTTCTCATTGACCCTTCCTTCCCCGGGCATTGTTGAAGAGAGTTCAAGTGCAGCTTCGCACTCAGATAAGAGTGTTCCCGAGAGGATGGAGATGTCTAGGGGAAGAATCCCACCCACTTCACTGCGGCCGGGTCAAGGCATTTGACACAAGCGGCCACATTGCTCTGTTTGTTCGACCACGGTGACTTTAGAAAAATATTCATTAAGACAGGCCTTCCTGTGACATTGCTGGATTCCAGGACGTTCACAATGTGTTGGGGTGACCCCTGGCCCCATCGTGTTGCTGCTCAGCTTTCTCTCAGCTTTGTTCCCCTCTTGCCCCTTTGCAGGGCATGGTATGGGAGGTGAGTAAGCTAGGGCCTACCTGGTTTTTTCATGTTCTTCAGGCTGGTTTTGGTCACTGGTCAACAGTCACTGGAAGGGATGACAGAGAGACACTCAGGTTGCTTGTCTACACCTGACTTTCAAATAGTCTCAAGGCAGAGCCACACCTGAATTCAAAGTTGTACAGTTAACCTGGCCCAGCCCTCCTCTTACTGAGAATACTAATGAGGGGCAGACACTCGGGTCCTCTGCTCCTTGTCCTTGTCATGTGGGCAGGAAGACTCACGCTGCAGCCTTTCAGGACATCCAGGCTGCCGTAGGCCTCAACACCAGCCCTGGAGATGGGCCCAAGTGGAGCTGTGGACCTTTGAGTGGACAGTCCAAGGTCAGGCTGTGCTATGGAGAACCTAGCCCTGGCTGTGTAGAGTCAATGGTAGTGGGTGGCAAGAAGCCACTCTTGCATGGGACACAACTTCTCCAGAATTCTATACACATTTTCTACAGTCTCTCATGGTAGAGACGAGAGAAAGTGGCACGAACAGCCAGCCAAAAGTTGGCAAGAGAGCATGATGCCCGTTTGAGCCCCAGGGTCCATTTTAGGCTTTGAGGATGGAGTTTCCCCAAGCTGGGTGGAGACATTGGCAGGGCCTCTTCTGCATAGACATCTTCTAGGACAATGTGAGCTCATGGCTGAACCTCTGGAAGACAAAGTCACAGCTGTATAGGAGGAGGCACACAGAGTCCCCATCTGCAGAGTTATCAGCCTGGGCTGGAAGCTGGCCTTGTTGAGGTTAGTGCTGCCTGGCCATGTGTATGCAGAAAGTCTCCTGGCCCCTGCCCTCTCCCCCACCCCCCAGCCCTGAGCAGATTCCCTATGAACTTGGCCAACAGAAAGAATGGAGCCTCTGATTGACACCAAGCCAGTCTGCCTTTTTTCTTACCTCTGCCTCTGGCTTTTGGTCTTCATGGCTCTCCTGGAATGGGACTGTCCCCAGACCCCTCCACACGCCATTTCAGTGTGAACCGTGTTTCTAGGCAGTCTCCTAGGTTCTGCTGAGCAGAGCTCTGTCCTGGTCATCTGCAGCTGACCTGGCCCTGAACAGGGAAGATTGGGGCCTGTGGAGTGAGCTTCAGGAAAGAAGTGAAGGGCAGGAGCTGCGGGCTCAGGCCCCAATGCCTTCATAGACTGTTTTAGCTCAGTAGCCATCTTTTTTATACGTTCTGTTTATAAAGGGGGCACTGACCAGCTCTGACCACTTGTGTGAGAGTGGAAACCAATTGATTTGCAGTTCTTTGCCAGCACTTAGTTTTGATTGTCTTGGGCGAAAGGATACCTGGGAACTCTGGGAGGGGGACATCTGTTTTTATGTGTATTCCCCCTAGCCAACTTAGAGCCTCTCCCCTAACCCCTTCTTCTGGGTCCTTCCAGGGGAGTGTCTTGTCACAGGCCAATCCCACTTCAAGAGCTTCGACGACAGGTACTTCACCTTCAGTGGCATCTGCCAGTACCTGCTGGCCCGGGACTGCCAAGACCATGCTTTCTCCATCGTCATAGAGACCATGCAGGTGAGCTTGGCCGGGTGCCTGTCAGGAGGCCTGCGGAGCCTCATGGTGAGAAGGCAGTGTCCTGGAGGCTCCAGCCCCATCCTGTGCACAGGAGGAATCGTTTCCCCCAGTTTTCAGGGATTCCATGCAAACACAGTCCATCTTTTTCTTCTTGGACCCTGAGGGATGGCTATTTTGTTATTCAGGAGGGTCAGCCCCTCAGGTCTAGTGTGTGCCTCCCCAAACCTCTGCTCTTTGAAACTGAAGGTGGATTGGGGTGGGGAGCCGCAGGGTCCTCTCCTTAGACAGGTGTGTATTCTCCAGGTACATCCAGCAAGGATGGGGACAGTTGCAGGACTTCTACCCTAGGGGAAGTCCCTGATTTTGGGGGGTCATTAGGCCCAAGGAATAAGGGGAGCAAGGAAGGGAAAGGGCGAGAGTGTGGCTTGGGTTAGGACGTTCCTGCACAGCTCTGGACACCCCACACTTGCGGCATCTCTGAGAACGGAAGTGTGCTATTCTAGAGGCCCGTGCCCTCTAGAGTTGAGGCTGGGTACTGGAGCTGGTAGGGGCTGTGGTAAGGTCAGTCTGCATCTCCCTTATCAGTGTGCCGATGACCCTGATGCTGTCTGTACCCGCTCAGTCACTGTGCGGCTGTCTGTCCTGCACAACAGCCTTGTGAAGCTGAAGCACGGAGGGGGAGTGGCCATTGATGGCCAGGATGTTCAGATTCCTTTCCTGCAAGGTGAGCTCATGATCCCGTCTTCCATACTGTAGCATCTTCTCAACATCTGACCCTGCCCTCCGAGGACACCCTTTTCTTTCCTGGGAACCTGACAGGGATTTAACTGGTGGTGGTGGTGGTGGGGGGTGGTGTCCTGGGTACACTGTCTCTGCAAGCAAGGGCTTCCTGAGGCAGAGGTTGACCCAGCTGAGAGGTCAGGGGTGAATGATGAAAGGTCAGTTCAAAGGATGCCACTTGGAGCAAGTGCCTCATGAGAAAAACCTTCCCAGGTCACATTAACTGACTTGCTATCACACAACTCCCAAGCTTAACCTTCAGAGTAGCTTTCGGATCCCTCCTCCATGACGCCTGACTCCCCTGTAGCCCACAACCCTAGCTTGGCACACAATGGATGAACCTGATGAGAGAGCACACTGTGTATTCATGTGCGTTTATGCTGAGAGCGACTCCCAGGGAGCTGATGTATGGCTCCAAGGCCAGGCACGAGCTTTTCTCGCATCTCCACCTTCCCACAGCAGCAGACACTGCTGCTTACAGCTTTGCCCACAGCATGGTTCAGCCAGGAGGACCCAGCCTGCAAGCCAACGGGGCCCAGCATGCTCAAGCATCAGGTTTAGTGGTTGTTGTAGACACTTTCTGTTGCTATGACAACAACAACAACAACAACACAAAAACCTGATCAAATCCAACTTGGGAGGAAAGGATTTATCTCATCCCACACTTTCACCTCATAGTTCATCACTGAGGGAAGTCGAGGCAGAAACTCAAGCAGGAGAAAGGCGGACTACTGGCTTGCTCCCCAGCCTGATGTTCAGTTCCTTTTCTTATAGCTCCCAGGGCCACCTGCCCGGGGGTAGCATCTTCCACATCAAACAACAATCAAGAGAATGTCACAGACATGCCTACAGGTCAATGTGAAGGAAGCATTCTCTCAAGTGAGGTTCCCTCCTCCCAGGTTACTCTAGTTGACCAACACCAGCACAGAGGATGCTGGAGCTTCTGCTGCCCTCTTATGGCCATGAGGGGAATTACAGGTTGTGGCAGCCCACCGGCTCCTCTGGGAATTTATTTACCTCTATCCACACAGTTAACCCTTCCTCCAGAGATCGCTGCCCCCAACCCCCAGCCTCATGAACACCTATCTGCCTTCCACTCCTTGCTCGTCTTTGACACGATACTTTGAGACATCGCAGGTTCACAGCACCCCTGTCACCTCCCTCCCTGAACCTACACCCGCCCTGTTCTTTTCTAGGCGACCTCCGCATCCAGCACACGGTGATGGCTTCTGTACGCCTCAGCTATGGGGAAGACCTGCAGGTGGACTGGGATGGCCGTGGGCGGCTGCTGGTTAAGGTAGGCCCCTCCCCAAGCTACAGCCTCCCTGGAGCCGACCTTCACAAAGTGTCCCTTGTGCTCTGGGCAAAATGGCTTTGTGTGGTACGAGAAGAATTTCTTTCCCCTCACCCTCCACACCCCCAGAACAAGGAACAGGCCTGCCTCTGTATGAGAAGCTGATGTCTGTTTTCTGGGTGCTCCTTGTTGGCCCTGGGGTTTCTCCTTCTAGGGCTTGGGTATTGTGCTGATCTCCAGAATGGATGTCCATCCCCTGGAAGACTGATATTAAGGATTTACTGGCCAGTTTCCTGGCTGCAATGAGACCTTGGATCAAGGGGTATCCCTGGACACTCATTGTGGGGAACAAGGGAAGAGCCAGATTGGAGCACTCAGCTCAGACTGGGTATCCTCCCTTACAGCATCTGGAGAAGACTACAGGGGACATCGTCCACATTCCTACACTGATGTATGTGTGGGCCATGTCCTCTGGATGGGTTGTCTAATCAGACTGGACAGTAACACGTATATTCACTGGGCTTCCGGATTTTCTGACCGTGCAAAGTCCCTGGCAGGTGGGCAGAGTAGGAATCACTCTCGCTAGTGCTGCTTCATAAGGGAGACATCCAGGGGACATGGAGGGACACCAGGAGCCCATACTCAGTCACAGCACAACAAGAGTTAGTTCTCTGGCTGGTGTCCTTCCGTTAGACCATGGTCCTCACTGTCTGGTCTCAGGATGCTGTTAGATTCTTAAGAACAACTGAGGAGGGTCCCTGAGATCTTTAGTGAGATTATATCTGCTGACCCCCAGATGAATGGTAAAGTCAAAGCTGAGCAGAGTGACACACCCTAGGGCTGAGGAGGATGAGACAGGGGCTGGAGGCCAGCCTGGGCTACCTAGTGAGTTTCAGCCAACCTGAGCTCCATAGCAAGACCCCATCACAAACAGAAAGCGCAACCCCAAACAGCAGAAAAGTTAACCCAGAGACGCTAAAACATGCATTAATGCTAAGCCTTGTTACCTAGTAGACATTGGTAAGCAGTTAGAAAAAATAAGTTAGATGGGGTCAGGAGACGATACTAGGCAGTGAAGAGAGCCATGGCTGCACATGGCTGCGCATCTCTCTGACGATTCATCTACTAGAAGACAGCTGGATTCTCAGATCTACTTTCTGCAATCAATCTGCTGCAATATTTAACGTCACAGGACCTCTGGAAAATTCCACTGGGTCCTTGTATGAGAATGAGAAGGGAAAGACAAGAGCAAAGGTCACGTAGCTATGAAAAGATTCAGTCTCGAAGACACCTAGAAAGATCCTCAAAAGACCCTGATTGGCCCCAAGACCTCATTTGGAGAAACAACGTTCTAGGGCAGACCTAAGATGCCTGGAGAGCCTGCCCCCAATCCCGGGGTCCCTGCTCCCCAGTGTCCTGGGTATAACTCCATGGTGGGAGTTGCAAGTCCCTATGAGATGCTGTTCTTCCATTCCCATGTGGCCACGTTTACTCTCCTGTTGTAGAGCCTCCGAGAGGGATCCACACGAACTCCATTCTTCTTTTTGTAAAATGACTGTAGCCATAGAACAGGGAGCAGGGGGAGCCAGGAGAGCCTCTTGTCCTATTTCCAGTCAGAGCTAGAGACAGGGCTCTGCTAGAACCATGGCAACTTGGCGGGTGAGGGTTGTGCTTACAGACCTTGGGTCTCCGGGCCTGGGTCTAATTTGCCTTCTGCTCACCAGGCCTCCAGGGAGTGCTTTCTGGGAGTCTACCTTCCCAGCATCCACTATGGTGCAGGGTGGGTGTGCCGGCTTTGTGTGGTTTCTACGCCTGTACCTCCCCTCCTGGGCAGCTGCCCGCCTTTACCTCAGGTTGCTCTGTTCTTTGTCTCTCTGAGAAGAGCACGAGTAAGACAAGGTCGGGTGACCTTGAGGCCCATGGGAATATCCTACTGTTGGTTTTGCCACGCAAAGGTGCATTTGTGAGGGGCAGGAGGATTTGGGAGCATTTGAATTGACCCCTGGAGCTTGGGGGAAGAGCTGGCTGGAGGCAGATGGGCCTGGGGTTCAAGGTGCTGCAGGGGCCCTTAATCTCTTTCCACCTGTGTGTGATATGCATGCCTTGACCCCAGGCAGTGGGGATATGGTCAATCAGCTCAGGTGACTCCCATGCAGGACAAGTTCAGCCTCAGTAGGTACTAGGAGGACCTGGGCCAGTCCCCCATTGTCATAGAGGTGAGGCCTGTTTCAGACAGTGTCTTCTCAAAATTTTCTAAACTGAGATGCTGTACGGTCTGTGTCCAAAGTCAGTGTCCCTGGGTACACCCTTTCTTCCAACCCCTGACCATGCTGTCCCCTGAGATAGGCTAAGGGGACAGAGAGGAAAAACATGCTCGGAGTGGCTGATGGAAGGCAAGTGAGAGTGGCCACGGGGGATTCTGGGAACCTGAAGGTACCTGATGTGTCTAAGAAGGGGAGGAGAGAAAGATGCCGAGAAGTGGGGGAGGCAGGATGAAGACATGTCGCTTGCTGCCACTTTGCTCAGGTGGCCTTGACAGTCTGTGTTTCATCTGGTATTAGGATCCCTCTTTTTGTGGCAATTTGTTTTTTTATTCATCCAACCCATTCATTCAATTCGACAAATATTAGGGTGTCCCAGTAAATTTCCTGTGTTGCAGTCCTCACCCTCCAAGGTGATGGTGTTAGGAGGTAGGAGCTTTTGGCCAGGGATGAATTCACTAAGGGCGAGCCCTTAAGAATGTGATTAATGCATTTATAAGGAGCTCCACGGAGCCAACCAGCACCTTCCTCCATGAGCCATGCCGCAAGAAGCTGGCATCTAGGAAGAGGCACCCTGCCCGTGCTGCATCTGCCAGGGTTTAACCTCAGTTCCTGGCCTCCAGATGATACCGTTTCTGTTGTTTATTACTCTCCCAGTCTATGGCATTTTGTTACTGCCACCTGAACAGAAGACAGACACCACTGTATTAGAGGCAATGAAGGCCCAACAGAGAAACGGCAATAAAATGCTTGCCTCGTTTAGTTCAAATTCTAGTGAGGAAGATGTAGAATAAATAAAACAAATAAGGCTAAATGTCGCCTATTAGAATAAAGCCCGGGGAGAGAAATAAAGCAGGGAAGGGGCAGGAAGGGCAGGGTGGTTTAGTTTTAAGCAGGGAAGTCTGGGAAGGCCTAGGTGCCTAGTGTGTGTGACCCTTTGTAAAGCAAGCAAGGAGGCCCCATTCTGTCTACCTCTCTCACGTGCACACGCTTGTGGGTCTGGAACCACCGTCTTAAGTCACAGCTGGAAGCTGGAAGGGGCTCCCAGAGGTGACCGCTGGAGTCCAGGCCTAACTCATGAGGCTTTGGGACATCAGGAGAGTCACCGGGTCTTACTAACAACCCATAGCCAGAGTGGACTCTCGGCTCTGGTCCCTACCACCTCTTCAAATCTGCCCCCTAGAAACCATCAGTGCCCTACTGTCTGGGGAAAGGCCGCCTCCACCCCACTACTTGGTTGTGGATGTGCTCTGGCTCACCCCTGAGATGTGATCAAAGAGTGAATGATGGGGATGGAATCTGACCCCTGCTTCCTCCCCAGTGTCCTCAGTAGGAGACTAGAAGAAAGGTATTGCTTCTGGACACCAGACACGAGCTCCATGGGGCTTGGGTTGCACTCCGCTATCTGCCTTGCCCACTTATGACCAATACCTGCTCAGGGGACAGCTCGCACGTCATCTCGTTGTTGCTTAGCCATGTCCACTGATGGGCATGGGTGCAGGAAGCACATGAATTGGAGGGCGTCAACCTGCTTGCTCTTCCCAGCTCTGCCACTCTCTCTGGGTCTTAGGCATGTCCTTTTTCTCTCTGGGCCTCCACTGTGCCTTCCAAAGTGACTATATCATATCTATGTAATAAGAATACAATATTATGAATATACTCTTACTTAAGAGTAAAATCAACAATACATTTCTAAATAAATTATTTAATATACAATATATTATAATATATCAATTAATTAATATAATTTTTAGAGTGATCATGGCTGGCTGCTCTCTGCCCAGCCACTGGAGAGCAAGGACAGAGCTGGTACCCTGCACTCTATAGTTTGCAGCTTCCCTCCTGTTTGCAGCCCAGCCCTTAGCTGTCGTAGACATTTATTTTTCACGTGGGGAAATTTGATGGAAACGATCTCAGCTAAGCGAGACCCCTGCTGCGGTTGGGGACAGCTGTCTGTCTTCTGTCTTCCGCAGCTGTCCCCTGTCTACTCCGGGAAGACCTGTGGCTTGTGTGGGAATTACAATGGCAACAAGGGCGACGACTTCCTCACGCCGGCCGGCCTCGTGGAGCCCCTGGTGGTGGACTTTGGAAACTCCTGGAAGCTTCAAGGGGACTGTCCGGACCTGCATAGACAGCCCAGCGATCCATGCAGCCTGAACCCACGCTTGAGTATGTGAGCCCCAGAGCCCTGGGGTCTCCCATGTTCCGGGCATTCCACGGGACAGTATACTCCAGGGGAGGCAGAGATACCATTGACCCAGCCCTTGTTTTGATCACTGACGTTTTGACCATATATCTACATTTGGCTAGTTTCTTTTTCAAAGTCGGTTTATTGAACACCCTCCATGTATGAAATCCTGAGAAAGAAGAGAATATTGTGTCATTTCTTAGACATAATAATTTAGACCCGGAAGGTCTTAGTTTAGAGCAGCAAAGGGCTCTAGAGTGGAATTATTGTGTAATATGCATTGCAGTGGCCCTGTGTAAGCACAGCCCTGCAACCTCTCTGCTCTCGTGAGCTTCTGCCGCTCTGACCACTGTCTCCAGGCAGTGGGTGTGTGGGAATGTGTTTTTACCTGTAACTGAGTCAAACGCAGGGCAGTAAATTGGACCCAGAAACCAGAGCCAGAGAGACTTGCTTTTGCAGTAACTGTCTACAGAAAAGGCAGCAAGGTTCTGCTCCTGGGTGGGGGTGGGGGTGCGGGTGGGGGTGGGGGTGGGGTGGGGTAAGGATGTGAGAATCCCTTGTAACTGACCTCAGAGGCCTTGGCAGGACCGCATCTTATCCGGCATTTTCTCTCTCCGCAACAGCCAGGTTTGCGGAGGAGGCTTGCGCGCTCCTGACGTCCTCCAAATTCGAGGCGTGCCACCACGCTGTTAGCCCTCTGCCCTACCTGCAGAACTGCCGTTATGATGTTTGCTCCTGCGCTGACGGCCGGGATTGCCTGTGTAGTGCGGTGGCCAACTATGCTGCTGCGTGTGCCGGGAAAGGCGTTCACATCGGGTGGCGGGAGCCAGACTTCTGTGGTGAGTGCCCATAAGCACTTTCCGCAACCCTCCCAAACTCTCCTGGCACCTCGTGCGGCTGCGTTAACCTGTCCTTTTCAAAGACCCTTTCTTGGAATTAGTTTAGTTGGAAACAGGCCCCTGGATCTATAGTTCATTTTCAGCCATTTTTCCTGCCTTCTGCTCCTGGCTGGTGGTGGCGTGGGTTCCTGCATAAAAGCAAGTGTGATCCCTTTACTCCAAAGCCATGAAACTTAGGCGTGAGCCGGTGCCTAGCTGAGATTACCTGAAACTGCTGCCACCTAGTGTTCGTTCCTTGTAGGGTCAGGAAAGACCATATGTGCGTGGAGTGAGTTTGGAATGCAGGAATCTTTTGTTTATCATTTCAGTCAAGACGCCAGTGAGTCCTGGCCCACGTCTTCGGCATTGTATAAAGCTATGCAGCGCTGAATAATGTTATTGTTCTAGCTGACTATGCATCTGTCCTCTCTGTGGTAGACTCCTGCCATCAGAGCTGATCTTTGCTCCTGCCCTGCGGCCCCTGGGCCCTAAGACTCTTTGCTGTCGTTCCTCTGGGGACATTTGGCTAGTGTCTGGTCTCAGACAATTGGGAGATAGGATCTCGAAGCTTCCTTTTTGAGACCTCCCTTGGAGGAGGGATGAAGTGAAGGGATGGAGGGGAGGGGTAGCCGAGGAGCACTCTCGGGGGAGCGTGTTCTTGACCAAAGTTCTACAAAGGAACATTTGGGGCAGAGAAAAGTTAGCAGAACGGGGGGGGGGGGGGGGGGGGGGGAATATGCGGCAGGCGGTCTGGGAGAGGAACAAAGGCGGAACTCTGGCTTTTGGAGTGAGGCAGGTGTTTGGAGCCTGCCCTGACGGAAGCAGGGAAGCAGGAGTTAGGGGCAGTGGTGAAAACAAAATTGACATTATGCATTTGAAGAGAAGCACATGTGTTAATATTGGTGTCCTGCGAGCTTGTGTTTAGTCTGAGCAGCCTCTTACAGAGAGGATCAGATGTTGAAAGGTGGGATGAAGGGGCGCACGTTGTGCTCTCCTCTTCCCTCCAGCCCTCGATGGAGGGAATGCTGGGAGCCCAGAAGTTGGAGCCCAGGCTTTTCTGGTACTTCACCTGTGGTCTAGCTTCTCTGTGACCCCGAGCCCTTCACTCGAGGGTGCAGAACCTCTGTTTCCCTCTTCCTGTCTGCCGTCTAGCAACGGGGAACCAGTCGGTGGTGTGCTGTTTGTGAACGTGCTTCTGTTGCCCACCAGAATTAGGAATTCCGCACTAGCTGTCTGTAGGGCAGTGGCTTCAGAAGGCTGTGTTAATGCAGGGCATTCTCTCTGAAGGCCAGCAGCCTTCGGGAACATTCTTTCATCTCTTAGGGCAGTTGTTCTTCACCTCCACAGAAGCGAGCGTGGGCAATGAGCTGACTGCGTTGCAGAGTGATTCGGCTAAGAATAGGGGTGACTAGCCAGGCAGAGGTTCCTCAGGAGGCAGAGGCAGGTAGATCTCTGAGTCTGAGGCCAGCCTGGTCTACAGAGTGAGTTTCAGAACAGTTGCTATTGTTACATAGAGAAACCCTGTCTAGAAAAACAAAACAAAACAAAACAAAACAAAACCAAAACCAAGAGAATAAGAGTGACTCCAGTTGACAGACTCCTGAGCCTTTCTAAGAGAACTGCAGGGCTGTCTGGCAGGAAGATGTTTTAAAAACAAGAGGGACCTGTCCCCTGTGAGTTTATGTGATGGATCACCTTGGTTTGCTTCTCAGAGCCCAAAGAGAGTGGGCCAGCCCCCTGGGTTCCAGTCTCTGACTTTCCTCACTTATGGATGCCTACGTTTACTGTCTCCTGGTCCCCAACCTCTTTCTTCCTTCTTGAGAAATGGACAGAGCTCCCAAACCACTGCTTCCATTCAGAAGAATGTCACTGGGAGCAATCAGGGAACAGGGACATGCCATGTGGCTGCTCTTGTGTAACGCCCCAAAGAGACTCAGGGGCAGCACGCACATTGTTTTGTCCTTGTAAAATGACTGTTTCCTCTTGGGAAGACAAGACCACGGACCCCTGAAGGCATGGACTCGGTGTCCCTGAGCCTCACACAGCCCTGGCATAGACATACATCTCTGCATGGTTTTCTGAAAGAGGAAGGCTCAAGGAGAAACTTGATGAGTCAGGACGCCAGCTCTGGAGACGCTCTGCTGGTGGAGAGGGGAGCCCTCGACTCCCACTGCTCTTCACTGGATGGAAAGTGCCCTTGCACATGACTGAAGGGAGTTGCTGCCTTTGTGGGCTGTTCTGCTCCAGTGTCACCCTACTTCCCCTCTGTACGTTCAGCCTCTCCACTCCTCCAGAAGAAAGCAAGCCAGTGACTCATGTGACAAGGGAATCGTCTGCCTTCCCAGCTAACTTAAGATACAGATCTGAGGTGATGGCAGGAGGGAGAGGCTCAGGGTCTCTTCAGAAGTTCATGGCCAAGGATACCTCTTACAGCTTCTATGGAGTATTCTGTCTGTGGTATCTACTGGAAAAAGGGACTGTCCCTGAGAAGGAAGGCTCTATT
The DNA here is from genome assembly GCF_903992535.2 of Arvicola amphibius. Lineage (NCBI taxonomy): Eukaryota > Metazoa > Chordata > Mammalia > Rodentia > Cricetidae > Arvicola > Arvicola amphibius. Next base: position 23,802,524 of record NC_052048.2, on the reverse strand, counting down.
GTTCTTGGGAAGACTGTGCCCAGAGCACAGCTCTCATTTCCTGGACAGCAACCCACAGGCAAGGGTAAAGGGCACCCATCACTCCCCTTCTCTTCTTACCGTCCCATAAAGACTTTTGTCATCTGTGTGTGCATTAGACTACAGGTGCAGGATGGCTGTAGTGCAGGAAGGGAGGGTTGATGGAGGAGGGTCATCTATGTGTTACTTTCATTGGTTAATAAAGAAACTGCATTGGCCCTTTAATAGGACAGAAAATTAAGTAGGCAGAGTAGACAGAACAGAATTTTGGGGGAAAGAAAGCAGGGTCAGGGAGACGCCTCAGGCAGACAGCATAGCTCTCCTCTCAGAGATGGACGCAGGTTAAGAATCTTCCCAGTAAGACACCACCTCGTGGTGCTACACAGATTACTAAATATGGGTTAAAGCAAGATGTGAGAATTAGCCAATAAGAGGCTGAAACTAATGGGCCAGGCAGTGTTTAAAAGAATACAGTTTCCGTGTAATTATTTTGGGTAAAGCTAGCCAGTTGCCGGGAGCTGGGAAGCGGCCCGCAGCTCCATCTACTTCTGAGGCTAAGATCTTTCTCTGGAACATGACTTCCATCTTGAGCCTGCTGATCTGGGCCGGGACTCCCTTCCAATGTCACAATGACAATAGCAGTGAGCGTCTGTGCCAGGTTGGCTCATCTAACCTCCACAGAGACCCAGCAGATATTGTTGCCACGTTCCATCGAGGGTGGCATTCAGAGTTTCATGCTAACTAGAGGTGGAGCTATGATTCGAACCTGGGGACATGGGTACAGAATCCATCCTCTCTGCCTTAGATTTTCTTCTACATAGCTGTATAGTACTTCTCATTTCTATTCAAAAGCCCTGGCATCAGGGTGGGGGTGAGGGCTGTGAGCAGACAGAGGCTGCCCACTTTTCTGCGGGTAGGTGTAAGTTTCCAGGCTTGTAACGTGGATGTCTGCAGAGGGACTGTTCCCTTCTTGAAGTGTGATGGGTAAGAGCATGAGCTTTAGTGGGGTTCGAGAGTTGGGCTCAGATCTCACCCCTGCTCTCAGAGATGCCAGATCCTTAAGCCTCTTAGCTCAAGTGTTGCTGGTGTCTATGTGTGAAAGCCCTGGAAGGGAGTGATAGGACTTAACCTAGTTAGGAGCAGAGTACACAGTAGGTTCTCAGAAGCTGTAGCCACCACTGTCCTTCTCTCCAGGGAGATGCTCCTGCCCAACACTTCCATTTCACCAGGACTTTAATGTTCTAGATTTGGAGGATTCGCAGGCAAGGAAAGTCTGCTCTCTCTGGGTAAAGAGAGAAAATGTGTGCACCCATAATTTCGTTGTACATTTTTGCACCTGAAGATACACTTTTGCTCAGAGTGGGAAGGGATGGTTACGACCATACAGTTGTAGCAGTGGTCACAGTTGCAAAGTACAATGTCATATCTGATGCCTTCTCCCATCTCCCCTCTCCAGCACTGAGCTGCCCACAGGGTCAGGTGTACCTGCAGTGCGGGAATTCCTGCAACCTGACCTGCCGCTCCCTCTCCTACCCGGATGAGGAATGCAATGACGTCTGCCTTGAGGGTTGCTTCTGCCCTCCAGGACTCTACCAGGATGAAAGAGGGGACTGTGTGCCTAAGGCCCAGTGTCCCTGTTACTATGACGGGGAGCTCTTCCAACCTGCAGACATCTTCTCCGACCACCACACCATGTGGTAAGTGCAGCCAGACAGCTAGGCTGTGAGTTTGGATGCCTGGGAGGATGGTGATGACTACCTTGGTGGTAGAACTGGACAGGGAAATGGTTTTTCAGATCTTTTCTTTTTTTACATGGATAGGGAAACTGAGGCCTCAAAGAGAAGTGGCTTGTCCAGACTTGCATACCAAGGTGAAAGTGGAGCTGAGAGTCCTCCCAAGTCTTCAGTGTCCAGAAGTAAACTGTGACATCGCCATGCCAACTTTGGGAGTTCTTGAGTTGTACTATCCTCTCCCTATGCTGGGCCTCACTTTCCCTTTTCTAGAATGGAAAACAGAGGTGTCCCGTGTCCCCTCCTCTCACACTCTTTATAGTGTACACGGGCCCTTGAATGAGAAGATTATGGCAAAGCGGCTTCACGTCCGTGGTGTTTTGCCAGTTAGTGTGTTTTGAGTTGCTTTAACTAGATACCAGAGATTGGATCTTTTATAGAATAAGAAGTTTCTTTTGGATTCTGGTTCTGGAGACTGAGAGAAATCTCCAGGCCTGAGTATCTGCATCTGGAGACGGACTCATGGCACGTGGGAGACATGCACAGTACATGACGTGGCTTCACTTTTATCCATTCTTCCTTCCAATAACTCATCCAGTCCCTTGAGACTCACCCACTCCCCAGGAGCTGGGCGCTAATCCCATCCACAGGCGATGCATCTGCCAGGCCTCCCCACTTCTCCTGGAGTCAGTGTGGGGTCACGGTCAGAGACTGTTAGACTACACAAGAGGACCAATTCTTGGGGCCCTTGGAAGGGGATGCGAACAGAGAACAAGAAAGAGAAAGCGTAGCTTCAGGGAGTGGGTTCTGGAGACTGTGGGGAGATGCTAACAACACTGATGGGAAGACTGGGAGGCCCTGGAGCAAGCTGTCCCAGGGGAATGGAGAACAGAGGCCAGAAGCCAGAGCCTTTGGAGATACACCTGGACCAGCAGGTGCCGGAGGGTAGGAGATGGCCCTGCAGGCGCTCAGGACAGTGACGGACAGGAGGTAGCAAGAATGCTCCCTGGAAGTGCAGTGGAGATACTGGCCCTACGGACTGAGTTTCCAAGAGGAAATGTGGATGGATGACTGTACCCCGTAGTCTAACTTGGGGTAATGGAATTTGAGAATCCTTCCAGCCCTGAGAGTAATGGGAGTCACTAAGAGGCATGGATTAGGAGCAGGCGAGGACCAAGTCCAGAGTGTGGGGCCGTAGAATCCTTCACCTGGAATAGCATAGCACCTGTGCATGGCCCATGTCGGTTCTCCTGTGCACTTAAGTTCTCTCCAGATGGTGCTCAGCACCTACACTGGTAAGCGCTGTGTCTCCTGTCCCACCGCTCTGCTCCGGCAGTGCAGGGAGCAAGGCCTGTCTCACGCAGTTCATTTTCTCCTGGATGTTTTCCACCTGTGATCGCTTGACTTTGTGCATGTGGACGCCAGGGACACAGAGGGCAGATGGTCACAGCACATGTTGTTGGCCAGATCTTCTGGCCTTAGCCCCATCAAAGGATTGCCTGGTAATACTTTTCAAATGTTTCCCTCTGGGACCTTAAAACAACACTAGTAGGCAAGTAGGGCTTGCTTCACCCCTCAGCAATTGCCTATGATGATGATGATGATGATGATGATGATATTAAGAAAGATATAAAATGATGGGCTGGGAAGATGGCTCAGCAAATGAAGAGCTTGCTGTGCAAGTCTAAGGACTGGGGTTCGGATCCCCAGAGCCTATGCAAACGCTGAGTAGGCCTGACCTGTAATGATAGCTCAGAAGTCAGAGATGGGGATCTCCAGATCAAATCAGCTAGACAGAGCAGCCGTGTTGAAGAGCTCTCGACTGAGCAACGTTGTCTCCATGGATAAAAAGAGCAATCAAGGATGATTTCCCACATCAACCTTGGGCCTCCACACATGCACGCACGTATGCACCCGCATGCGCACAAGTGTGTCCACATACGTGCAAAACACGTATACACATGCAGACTCTTGAAAATGGAAAGATTTTTAAAAAGTCGCGAAACTTGCCGTTTGATCCTCTTAGGTGAACAAGTGGCATTAAGTACATTCACACACTGTACAACTCCTCCCCACCTATCTCTAGAGCTTTTGTGCTCCTGAAAGAAACAGTGCCCATTAAATAGTAACTCTTCATTGCTTCCCAGCCTAGTAATAGCCGCTTGACTTTTCCATTATGAATGTAACCCTATTCATATGCGGCTCACTTTAGATATTCACCTTAGATATCTCATATGAGTGGAGGCATCCAACACGCACCCTTTTCGTTGCATCTGGCTTTTTTTCCCACGTACATTAAGGTTTTCAAGGATCATTCTTGTTGCTGCATATATACAAACCCCATTCTTTTAATGACTGACTGGTATCCCACCGTGCATATGCATTGCATACACGCTACCTTTTGCTTATCCATTCATCTGTGGGTGGACATTTGACTGCTTACGCCTCTTTGCTGTGGTGAACAGTGCTGCCATGGGCATTGGTGTGTAAGTATCTGAGTGTGTGCTTTCAGATTTGCGGTGGTATATATCCCTGACTGCAGTCGCTGGACCATATAGGAATTCTGTTTACCTTTTCAAAGAACTACCAGATTATTGTTCCACCGAGTCCATAGCATTGAAATTCCCACCAGCACTGGATCAGGGTAACTGTTTCTCTACAACCTCCCTGGCACCTCTTATTTTATTTCTCTTCTCCTCTTTTTCCTCTTTCTCTACCTCTTCCTCCCCTCCCCTTTCCTCTTCTTCCTCTCCCCTCCTCATCTTCTTCTTTACAATCTCTCTCTCTCTCTCACCCTCCCTCCCTCCCTTCCTCCCTCCCTTCCTCCCTCCCCGGTGTGTGTGAGAGTACAGGTACTCTGTTACAGTACATGTGTGAAGGTCAGAGGACAGTCTTGTGTGCCAGTCCTCTCCTTCCATCTTATTTGAAACCGAGTCTCTTGTGGTTTATTACTTTGCACGTGCCAAAGTAGCTGGACAGTGATCTCCTGGGACTCTTCTGTCCTCTCCAGCAACCTCTCCACGGGCACACTGCGATTACAGGTGTGCTGCCGTGTCTGCCTTTATAAGAGTCCCGGACTTTCAAATGTAGGCCCTTGTGCTTATATAGCAGGGCGCTTTACCCACGGTGACATCTCCCAAGCGTCCTCCTTTCTAATAATTATCTCACTAGGTATGATGTGGCATCTCATTGCGGTTCTGATTTACATTTCTTTAATGATTAATAATCTTGAATATCTTTTCATGTGCCCCCTGTTGTTTTATAGATTTTTTTGTATAACTACTTGAATCTTTCAGCCAGTTTTGATTTGGGTAGTTTGTTTATTTTGTTATGGAGTTATTGAAGATCTTTGTATATTCTGGATATACGAATGAAAACATTTCCTCCTATTCTGTGACTTTTTTTCTATTCCGTTGTTACTCCCTTTAGATGCAGAAAATGTTTTAATATAATCAATTTATCTATTCATTTAACTTATTCCTTAAGGTTTTGTATTATAGCCAGGAAATCAGTGCCAAATCCCAAGTCATGAATATTTACCCTGATGATTCCTTCTAAGACTTTACTGATGTTCAGATCTTTGATCCGTTTGGCGCTCACGTTTTGGATATGGTGTAAGGTTAGAGTCCAGCTTCACTCCTTCCCAGATGGAACTCCGGTTTCCCGGCACCGCATATATTCCTTTCCATGTCTTGGCACTGGTGTTGAAATTCAATTGCGCGTCTAGGCGACGGCTGACTTCCGAGCTGTTTACTTAGCTGCTCTGTATACCTGTCTATCTGCCAGTCCACATTGTTGTAATTACTGCTGCTTTGCAATAGGTTTGGAACCAGAAACTCTGGCTCCTCCATCTTTCTTCTTTGTCAAGATTGTTTTGCTGTTCAGGGCTCTTTGAAGTGCCGCGTAAGTTCTAGCCTCAGTGTCTGTAGAAACTGCTGCTGGGGTTTGGTTTGGACATGTCCAGTCTGTGACCTCTTGCAGAGACTTGTCGTCCTACCGTGAGGCCTCCTGACCCATACGCAAAGGGTGTCCGTTCGCTTAGGTCGTCAGCTTTCTGAGCCGCGTGTGTCGTTTTACACAGCGTTTTGTTAGTTCATATGAATTGTGCCATGGCCTGAGCCTGGCTATGGCATGTTCAAATGTGCATATGCTGTACTTTGTCGTACACGTCTCTCTCTTCCTTCTCTTTCCTTCTCCCCCGACATCCCACCTTCTACCCCGACACCCCAGTCTTTCCTTTCTGCTTCAGTGTCTTCTTCTTAGGTTCCACACATGAGAGCAAACATGCTTCACTTGTCTTTCTGGACTGGCGATTGCTTCACTTCGCAGTCACCTCCAGGTCCATCCATTTTCCCACAAACGATCTGAATTTATTCTTCTTCGTGGCTGAATGATACTTCACAGTGTGTGCGTCCTACTTTACCCGTTCAGCACCAGGGCCAATGCCATGGCTCGACTCTTTTGAAAAGCACTGTGTAGGTATCTCTATTGGATGTCCACTGAGTCCTTCAGAGATGTAGAGCAGGGTTGGTACCCCGGTCGTTGTAGTTTTAAGTTTCTTGAGGCTGCTCTGTGCTCATTGCCACAGTGGCTGTGCTAATTTGCACCCATGGTCAGTGTAGGAGACTCTTTCTTCTCTCCAGGACTTCACTATGTTTATTTTCTTTTGGCCTTTTGGGGACCGGGTTTCATGTGGCTCAGGATGACTTGGAGCTCAGCTGGTAGCCCCAGCTTGCCTCTAGTTCATGGCAACCCTCTTGCCTTCGCTTCTCAGCTGCCAGGACTACAGGTATGAGGCATCTGCCTGGCTTCATCATCACTGCCAGGCTGACTGTCTGGGGGTGAGCTAGGATCTCAGTGTATATTTCCCTTGTGGCTAAAGAGGTTGAACATTTTTTCATGTTTTTACTGAATGTTTGTATTTCTTTTGAGATATGTTTGTGTGTTCTTGGCCCATTTATTCTTTAGATTGTTTGTTCATTTATTGTTTAGTATTTTTTTTTACATACTCTGTCAGATGTGTTTCTGGCAGAGTTTGTCTCCCACTCTGTAGGGATCACTCAGTTAATTCTTTGCTGTGTAGAAACTTAAAATATTTTCTTTGTGTTTATGTGTGTATGTTTGATGCTCGTGTGTGTGTGTGTGTGTCTACTTACATGTTTTGGGTAGGAGTGACCTCAATTCTGGGGAAATGGTGTACATGAGCCCTTGGGTTTAAAAAGAACAATGCACCTTAAGATTCACAGATGGTCACTAAGCTGGAGAAGAGGGAGGAAGGCAGGAATCATATTTCATGGATCTGCCCTTTACGGGAAAGTCTGTTGGAGGGACGCTCCTGAGGGATTTCAGGCAAGGGTGGGGCACAATCATGGTTGGGGTTTGAAAAGATATTTGGCTTCCAAAAAGAGTATTCTGGAGAGAGACAAGAATAGATGAAAGAAAAAATAAAAATAATAAATAAATAAATAAATAAATAAATAAATAATAGATGCAAGGCCATGAGTTAGGAGACACTTGCAGGCTCAAGCAGGAAGTGATGGCGTCTCATCTACTGGCAGTAGAAGTAACAAGCACATAGGAATTGAAGCAAAATGTCAGAGACAAAGTCCTGGGTTGTGGTGGATCTGATGTAGAGGGGCAGGGGAGGAAGCCTAGAGTCTGAGAGGCAGTCAGATGGCATGGGTGGTGACACCAGTCCACAGATCAGCCTTGAAAGAAGTCCGGAGTCTGGTACGGACACACTGGGCTTGCAGTCTCTTTGAGACACCAAAGGGACTGATAAAGAAGACATTAGTATATACAGGTCCGAGGCTCAAAGTGGATCACTGCCGGAAGTGAACGAGCCATTTCTGTAATGAGAGCTGGGTGTGAGTGGCAGCAGAGTGGAAGAGAAAGCTCGGCATGTCCAAGGCAAGGGGAGGCGCGAGCTACAGCTGAAGCTGAGAAGGAGCGACCGACGAAGTGGGCAAAATGCAATGGGGATGGCTTTATTCTCCAAGAGAGTAGAGTAGCCCAGTGACGGCGATGTTCAAAGGGACATCACATGGGAACATCACTTGCAGGGACTTACTGGGCTTGGTGGCCTGACGGTCACTGGTGACATTGGCAGGTCAAATTTCCCAGAGGTATGGATGGGAAGTCCCGCAGGGAGGAGCAGAGTGAGCAGGGTGGGTGGGTGGTGAGGAAAGGGGCAATGGGTGTAGAAAATTTCAGCAAAAGATGGGGTGTCTTCTCTGCAGTTACTGCGAAGATGGCTTCATGCATTGTACCACTAGCGGCGCCCCAGGAAGCCTGTTGCCAGACATCGTCCTCAGCAGCCCCTTCTCTCACCGGAGTGAGTACGGTAGCTCTGAAAGGCTTTTCTCTTCCCTTCTGTCTAGATTCCTTCCCATGGGTGGGGGGAGAGATCTGGCTGTATAGTCTGATGCGTGCAGGTATTCAAACAGGGGTCTGGCTCTGCCTCGCGTCCCCTTGACTCCTTCGTTTGTGTGAGTGACTTTCAGACATATCTCTGCACATGGAAACTCATGTGATTGAGGCAAGCAGTACTGGACTGTGTGGGAGGGAATCCCTGAAATCTGTGTGCCTGTGGTCGTCTGAGTGCAGCGAGCAGCTGGGGCTAGAGATGGGTGCGCTGGGAATGGCACCCACTGTTCTCCATCGGCTTGTTTCCTGTGGGCATGCTGATGAGGATGCCTCCTTGGGATCTTGTTAGATGAATCTGAAAGAAGAGGGGTTCGGGTCAGCGGCTTCCAGTTTGAGCCTCTGAACGGTTGCTGTCCTGTTTGAAGACAAGACGCAGAAGGGAGAGGGGTGAGAGTCTCAGTTCTAGATCAGAGGCAAATGTACAGCGGGGAAACATGGAGGGAGGGTGAGGCAGATTAATGATGGCACACCGTGATGCCGCCATCTTTACAGAGAGGCTGACCTTGGGGCAAAAGCCTCTCAAGAGTCCTTGTGGCTGATGGCTTTTCCCCCCATGAGTTGTAACTATTTCATAAGTGTTCCTATTGGTAACTACCAAGCTCCCCTTTAGTACCTTCGTCTGTGTCTTCTCAAGCCCGAGTCTGGAGATTTCCACAGTATAAACAGGGAGAGCTGAGTCCAGAGGGATGTGAGACAAAGGCCATCAGGTGACGTCTAGGGTCAGTAGAACTGCCACCAGTTTGTCCCAAGGCATTGAGATAGGTAAGGTGGCAGCCCTGGTCTCAGATGGAGACCCTGACTCAGGGCTAGGGCACACTGTAGGCTGGGCAGTATCTGGTCTTGGAGGGTGGGCTGCTCTGAGTCTCCCGAGTGAGTGATGGCACCCGCGAGCCACAGGACAGTGCAGAAGGGTGACCTGCTATGACTTTGCTCACAACCTCTTTTTCTTTTCTCCAGGCAAAAGGAGCCTGTCCTGTCGGCCACCCATGGTCAAGCTGGTGTGTCCTGCCGACAACCCACGGGCTCAAGGGCTGGAGTGTGCCAAGACATGCCAGAACTACGACCTGGAATGCATGAGCTCGGGCTGTGTGTCTGGCTGCCTCTGTCCCCCAGGCATGGTGAGCCGCTGCATGGGTGAAGGAGAACCTTCCCATCCATTCCCTTGCAGGCGGAGGTGACCAAGGTGGCTGTGGAGCTAGAGAGAGAAAGAAACAGGGATGGGGACAAAGGGTAGATTCAACCACCAAATCCAGGGAGGGATTTGGGAGGAGGATATCTGGGGTTGATCCTAAAGGGATTGGACATCCACAGAGCCGGTCTTGGCTCACAGAACTGCCCTAGGAAGCAAAGAAACTATTTATAGAAAATACTTACATGCCTAAGCAGGCATTTCTGCTAGAATTTCCCCAAGGGTAACATTCCATCCACACTGCCGGGGTGGAAGGACACACACATCGTTGTGTATGATTTATATATACTTGTCCATAACTTTCTCTTTTAAGAGAAGGTGTTGATGTCTTTTCTAGTTGACTTTCTGTTGCTGTGATAAACACCATGACCAAAAGCAGCTTTGGGAGGAAAGGGTTTAGTTCACCTATGCTTTAAGGTCAGAGCAGAGTCAGGGCAGGAACTCAAGCAGAAACCTGTGCTCATTGCCCCCTCTCTCTTTGGCTCAGGCTTAGCTAAATTTTGTGTGTAACTCAGACCCTCCTGCCTACGATGGTATCACCTACAGTGGACTGGGCACTCCTGCATCAGTTATCAATCAAGATGATGCCTTACAGATACTCTCACATGTCACTCTGATTGTCCCCTCTTCCTAGGTGACTTGAGATTGTGCCAAGTTGACAATAACACCACAACCAGTGTCCCTGCCTTATCTCAATCAAACTGCAGCTTCCCTACACTCACTCTGTTTTCTGGCTCCATAAACTTTCTGACTTGTAAGGTCTTGGCCATCCCTGTGTGTCCCGTGATTTTGGTTCTGGGGCTGTAAATATCCCCGAAGGACACACAAGGTCTAATGCTTGTTTGTGACCCCCTTCTCTGTGTACCTTCTAGAACTGGTAGCAATGCTTGAAGGATACCCAATACCTTATAACCTCCTTCCTGCTACTATTAGGTCAGTTTTATATCAAATATATTATACATATAGTATTATCATCACCTTGAAGAATGCAACTTCTGGACTTTTCCTTTTCAAAGGCATCCTGTCTTTCTGCTGTTCCTGACTTCCCTCTCCGCCACAGAGAGTATGTAGTGACCGAGTGAGACAAAGTGGTAGAGGCTGGCACCCGTGTGGGTAGGATGGCGTGAGTGGGCCCTGATGAGGCCCAGGACACTGCCTTAGGATCTGTGGGTGTTCTGTCATGGGTACCAGAACTTATTCCATGTCCTTAGGAAGGCTGGGCACTGAGGCCAGCTCTCTGCTTCCTTCCTTGTCCACTCTCCCAGATGGAGAATTCTACCACTTCTCCCTAGGATGCTCCCCGCTTGTCTTCTCCCATGAGGATTCTGGAACCGTCTTCCTCTAGTAGAGAGATAGAGAGCGGCCCTTCCACTAGACAGTGTGACTCACACCACAAAAGAAGGATGACAAGGGTCTACAGGGAAATGGAACTCAGTCTCTGGTCTGAGCAACAAGCAGGGAGTAAGAGCCCCAAGAGATAAGGTCTTACTGTGAGTGTCTCAGGGCTTTACCAGAACTGATGTCCCCATGGAGACATGTTGTCCCTGGAAAGAAAATCCTTACCTGAGAGAAACGTCAGGCAAGAAAAGGGACTACGGGATTATGCCAGCATCAGGAAGCATTTAATTTACTTTTATGTTAAAATTTTAAAAAATTGAGATAATGCTTCATTTTGTTGCCCAGGTTTGCCTTGAACTAATGAGCTTAAGCAATCCTTCTGCCTCAGCCTCCTGAGTAGCTAGCACACTCCGTCATGTCAAACTGGGTGGACGTTTCTTCAGAGAAGTGTGTGTGCACGTGTGTGTGTGTGTGTGTGTGTGTGTGTGTGTGTGTGAGTGAGTGAAAGCATCCAAGCAGTACTAAATATTAATAACTACAACAGTTGTATTAGACCCCCAATCCTGGGCGGGGAGTGTGACTGCAGATCTAGGATGCAGACCTTCTGCCAGGCGCTCCGTTCTCGTCCAGAAGCCCCTGTTACGCATGCTCAGAAACGCATGCAACTGAGTCCCCTCCCAAAGGCTTTTGTCCATAGAGGTTGGATTATTTTCACAACTGCTTCATTACATTGCTGACTGATGTGCAGATAGCCGGGGCCAGATTCGGCAGAGCAGAGAAATCCATGTAATTTATGAAGTGCATTCAGTGTGCTGGCTGCAGCACCCGACACGTGTTCCTGGCCACAACACAAAGAAAAGGGAGCTGGGAACATCTTGCCTGGGTGCTTCTGCTGGTCCAGACCTCATACCCAGGGCCGTTTCCCTGTTCTCTGTGTGATGAGGGAGGGCTATGGCACGAGACCAAGGGTTTGGGCCAGGGATTCTGCATTCTGAAGACTTGCAAAGGCGGGGAGGCAAGTCACTTTCTGATGGAGACAGATCTGCTGAGAGCAGAAAGAGCCTCAAGGAGGAATGGGGCGCAGGGGGTAAGCTAGCACCTCCACCACCCTCTGACCCCATACTCTTGTGTGGTCATTCAGTTTTTATCTGGATCCCACAGGCCTCCTCTGTGATGGTCTCAGGCTGCCTTCCTCACTTGAACAGCTTGGGTACAAGGGAGATGTGTGCAAAAACACTTTAAAAAAGCAAGATTGTGGAGTTAGAAATGGAACACAGGAGAGTGCTTTTCTAGCAGGCAGGAGGCCATGGGTTCAACCCCCAGCATGAAACGGGTGATGGCGGTACATGCCTGTAGGTAGAGGCAATAGGATTCAATGCTCAGTCATCCTTGGATACATGTGGAGTTGAAAGCCAACCAGATTTAGAGATCCCATCTCAAAAACACGAGAAAGTTCCATAGAATCATAGTAAGAGCTGTGAGTGAGCTGTTTGTAAACAACTGAGGCTCAGTCTCAGAAACTGAGCGGGTTAGCGCCTCGTCTTGGCCACTGGAGGGGTGGTGTAAGGTCTGCTTTCTTCCATTTCCAGGCTGCTGTGGGCCAATGCTTTCGTCAATACAGTAAAAATGGATTAACAAACGAAATAACAAAAAGCGGTGATAGGAGTTGGGGATGTGTCTTAGCTCCTGTTTCATTGCTGTGACAAGACACCATGACCAAGACAACTTATTGACGAAAAAGTTTATTTGGGGCTACAATTCCAGAATTTGAGTCTATGACCACCATGTGGAGCATGGCCGCAGGCAGGTATGGTGCTGAGCAGTAGCTGAGAGCTCACATTCTTATCCGTACGCAGGATGCAGAGAGAAAGAGCTAAGAATGGTGTAGGCTTTTGAAACTTCTAAGCCCACCCCCAATGACACCCTCCTCCAACAAGGCCACACCTCCTAATTCTCCCAAAGGGCACCACCATCTGGGGGCTAGGTATTAAAACGCTGAACCTGTGGGGGGCTTTTCTCATTCAAACCACCACAGGATATGAGTCAGTGCAAGGCCCTGAGTTCATCTCCAGCACTCTAAACAATAAAACCGACCAACCAACCAACCAACCAACCAACCAACCAACCAACCAAACATGAAAATGTAAGAAACGACACAGACATGTTTTCGTCACACACGAGAGACATGACATCATGACATTGCAGTCGGCTTCTGCAATCTCATTGTCACAGGTCCGCTCTGGTGCTGACCTTACTCTGAGTGGCATTGTCGTCACCTAAAAACTACGCTTCCTCCTTTAAGGACCCTCCACGTCCCCTCTACCATTGTAAGTTCATGGACGGGGGTAAAAGGCTCCCCAAGTCTTCGACTGATTGTTTTGAATCTTTGAGACAGGCTTTCTTCTGTAGTGCAGGCCAGGCTGGAACTTACTAGGTGGCCCAGGCTTAGCTTTTTACTTTAGTAAAAAAATACTCGTAAACTTTTTGCCTGGCGTAGCCACTCCTTTAGGTTGGGGTATTACCTAACTTTGCCACTAGTCTGCAGCAGAGCACAGCCCATGGCCCTGCTGCCTGTACTCCAGCCACTGTGGAGGCTCTTTGTGGGAGCCTAGGGCAGAGCCAGGACCTTTCAGATCCTCTGATCGATCCCCTAATGCTCAGACTGGGACACTGGCTTGCAGATACATAGGCCTCTGCGGAGAGTGTAGCATGCTGTCTGGGAGATGGTAATTTATCTTTTGATGCACCTAGCAGCTGCCTCTTTCAAACTAGTACCCTGTTCTGTGGGCACTAGGGAACATCCTGCCACGGTGAAAGGTACTCATGCTCCTGGTCCTTGGATGGACTGAAAGACATAGAGAATTCTTTTAAAAACCAGATCCAAGATACAAGGTCCCATCTGGAGTGTTTCATTTTTGGGCACCAGAGATTTTCTGGGCCCTCGTGCAAGTTAGGTGAGTACTTTATCAAGTTATAAATGTTTATAAGATGCAAGAAACCCATCTCTGTCAAAAATACTTCTTCTACTCACAGTCTGTCACCTAGCCAGGCTCACAGATCTGTGATGGGTATACACTCATCTTGGTTAGCAAGCAAGACTTTATAAAAAAACAAAACCTCACAGCATGAGAAGTCCCGCAGGAAGCACCGTTCACATGTTAGTGTGAGTTATCCGATCAGATTGCTGTCCTAGTCGACATGCGTTTGGACTCGGCTCCCCTGAGCTGGAATGCCGATGGAGCAGGGCCGTCTAGGGCAGGCGAAGGCAAACACGGGACACTGTATCTGTATGGCGCTTACATATGATGAGGAATAAGGGGCATTTCCAGAGAAGGGTGACAGAGAAATTCTTTCTGCCTCATAATTGTTTTGGGGGCTGACTAAGGACAGTGTTCTCGGCTTGGGCAATGCTTATTGAACAATTGCAAGTTGGTAACCCATGCTGGGGGCAGTTCCTGCCACAGTTTCTAAAGTCTTCTATGGGCTTCATAAGTCTTCTCTCGGTACCACTGTTATTCGTGAAGGACATGCTGGGCAGAGACGGGTGTCTTCATGCCAAATCACGACTTGCCGCATAGCTCAGTTATGGGCTGTTGACCTGACTTGTCCACTTCTGGGCCAGTTCCCTCCTCATTCCCTGGGCTTCTCCTTTATTTCTGTGGTTCTCAGTTGCCAGGGATTTCTTTAAGGCTTTGGGATTCTCAGGAAGTCAGGAAGTTTCCACACAGTGCCTGGGAACCCCTCCTCTCCTTTCAGGTCATGGGCTGCCTCCTCGCTGGCTCCACTGTATGGAATGCTGAGACTGATCTTGGTGCTGCTGCCGGTCAGTTAGCCATGTGCTCTGGCTAACAAGTCAGGGCAGAGATGAGAGTGCACAGCCAGAGCGAACTCCGAGGAGGGCGGTTGTTAGCACTGTGTGGCAGGGCTGTCTTAGCACTGAGTGGGGTTGGAGTGTTACAGACATTGAAGAGGGCTGGGCACATGGACTTATCCAGGTGAAGGGGGAGCAGAGACATCCTGGACTGAGAGGTAAGCACAGCCAGAATGCCTACCAGGGGACCTGGGAATCCCTCGTCAAACCTACTTGCAAGTGACAGGTGGAACATGTCCCTCAGTGGTGAGACACCATGTTATCTATCAGGGCAGTGTGTCCCTTCCCATAAAGGCTTGTTGCTCATCTCCATTAACTGTAGGAATCTATGTGTGTTGACCATTCTTACAGTAGCCACTAGGTGACAGACTTCAGGCTGAAGTCTAGCCTGACAAAGCTGGGAGGATATGGGCTGAGTCTTTATTTGGAACCTCGGAAGGCTCTGAAGGGAAGTTTGCAGCCCCACCTTGCCCCTGTCAAACCGTTGCCTTCTCTGCTGGTCTTTTAATTCCCTTGTATTCTAAACACCGGGGTCCCAGGCTTAAGCACTACCAAGAATACAGTGGGCTGGCATATTCCTGTTTCTTTGGGCCAATTTTGCCCCATTATTTAGAGGATGTGGGACTCAGGGACACCTCCTGAGGCTGACAGATGTGGTGCTAAATGGAGAATACTATTCTTCCCATCTTCCAGTACATGTATGTGTGCACCCACAATTTCAACCTGCGGTTCTGATGTGGAAATCCTTTGTACACACATATCCCAGGGTTTAGTTTCGTCCGCAGATCTAGTGACTCAAGCTTGCAGGGCAGGTTCACCAGATCACTGGACTGAGAATCTTCTAAACCAGGTACCTCTCCCTGCTAGCTAGGTAGTTCTGGAGCTCAGCAGCTCCGGGCCTTCACCTAAGATCAAGAGAGGGTAACAGGGGAGAGTGTATGATCAAAGAACATTGTATCACATCTCAGGGGAGGTCCGGCCAGTGCAGATATCCAAGGCAGCTTCTTGGTTGAGGTGGCAGTGGGCCATGGTGGGGTTAGGGTAGGTTTGGCAGTGTTTCTTAAGCCCACTGAGCCAGCAGCTGGTTTCTTTCTCCACCCACTTGTCCTTAGCAGACCTGGGATGTGTAGCCTGCTACAGAGTCACTTCCTCAGGGGGTGAGGAAGGAGGGACAGCACATCTGTGGATAGCCCGTCAGAGCATCAGGACTGGAAAAGGTGACCTTGGGAGGAGGGTCACGTGATATGTGTGTCTTGGACACGCTTTGAGCTGGACTTTGATATGTCTCCTCTGCCTAGTCTTTAGTCTCTCTTCCAAGGCACTAAATGCTTATTAATTATCATCAAATACGAGATCCATTTTAAGCTATAAATATAATATCTACTTGTCAGAGAACATTTGGGGAAAAAAATTAAAACTAGAAAAGAAAATAAGCCCAGAACTTCTTTATCTCACGGCTCTCTACCTGGGGACAGCCACCCTATTTCCTTCTAGCTTTGGTTAGCAATGAAATCTGTATTACATGCACGTGAAATTGGAACCACATGTGTGTGCAGTTTTCCTCCCCGTTTTAAGAACTAGCAGCGTAGGTAGGCATTGCTCGCCTCATCAAAGAGTTCTGTGAAGAACCCTCTAGCACCCCACAGCAAACCAACTCCCAGGGTCCCTTTAGAACTGCATCATTTACCTGCCTCTGAACACTTGACTCTTTCCTTTCTCCCCCTTTCCGCTCACTGGTAAATAATTCTCCTTTGGTCTCTACCCGTAACTCCCACGTCCCCTGGAGCCATCTTTTGTGTGGCAAGGCTGGGCCTGGGAGATGCGCTCCCAGGGCTTCTGACACGGGTTTCTGAAGTCTTTGCAAATGTGTCCCAGGTTGTAGCACCCAGCAGGGCAGAGGCTGTGTGTCTTTGATTGACAGGGAGAAACGATGTAGAAGGTGCCTGTGTCTGCCAACACCCAGCCTGTTGTTGACTCTTGCCCTAGCTCATTTGTTGCTGAGGTTGCCCTGAGCTCGGTTCCTCTCTTCATCCTGGGCTCCTGGCAGGATCGATCATGACGCCTCCTTAGCAGTGATAGCAGTCCCTGTGGCTCTTGTCACACTTGATTTCTTTTCCTGTAGGTCCGCCATGAAAACAAGTGTGTGGCCTTGGAGCGATGTCCCTGCTTCCACCAGGGCCAAGAGTATGCTCCAGGAGATACAGTGAAGATCGGCTGCAACACCTGGTGAGCCTCTGGGTATGCCCTGGGGACCAGTCATGGAGGTTGCCTAAGGGTCTGTGGGACACAGGACTTGTGACACTTGTCCTCATACCCTTGAGAACCTGAGTGCTCTTGTCCTGATTCTGCCTCTGCTTCCTCATCCTTCAAATGCCCCTTTCCATCCTTTGATAGGCCACGCACCTGCTCCCTACAGATGGGCAGTTCTGTTCTCGGAACTTCTTTCACAGAGGCGTCCAGGGTGGTGGGTGGTGTTGAAAAGGTCCTCTCAAGCCTCCCTCTTCCTTTCTTCTTCTTTTTAAATATATTTTTATTAGTCATACAAGGGGTAATGGTTTCATTAAGTCATTCACATACATGCATAGGATATATTTTGTGCGTATATTCTCCTGGGTCACTGTCCTTTGTCCCTCTCTGCTCTTACTGTCCCTTCCTCTCCCACAAGTAGTCTCTTCTACTTTTGCATCCTTTAAATAAATCTTGACCCTGCATACAAGAGAAAACATGATAATTATCTGAGTCTGGCTTAATTTGCTTAACGCGATGATCTCCTGGTTCCATTGTGCAAATGATCCATTTTGTTCTTCTTTAAGGCTGGATTTCAAGGTCCGTCTCTTCCCCTATCCCTGTGCTGTCCACGAGTGTCCTGAGGGTGAGGAGGCAGTGGCGGTTTCCTTCTGCCTTCTTTGGTTATCCTTCCCTGGCTCCCTTACCCTCACCCCAGCTTCTATTCTGGCTGTAGGCAATCTTAGGGGCCCATGTGGACAGAGGTTGGGGAGCCATGAGTGCCTGAGGTCTGAGCTCACCACCTCTGACGCATGAGCGGGCTTCCCTAGATTGGCTCTGGTTAAGGGCAGCGAGAGGTGGGACATGTGGCCAGCAAATTGGTATAGACATAAACACATAACCACACACACAAAACCGCTCCTGGCAGACTCGCACACCCATTCAAATTTCCAGCCTCAGAATGTCCCTGCTTCTTCATCTTGAGATGGCTGTTGGTCTGTCTGTAAGACAGTGACCCTGTGGCTAATCTCAGGCGCTCTGCAGCTTTTAGGGTGAGGCCAAGCTTTAGCGAGTCCATGGCAGATGGCTTAGAGTCCACCTTCCCTTCAACTTCCTGGATCCACACTTGCTTCATGCCATACCTGCTTCCTCCTTGGAGCTAGAGAGCAGCCTGACCTCCCTTTCTCCTGCAGATCCTGTGGAGGCCTGTTAGGCCCATGCTCCTTCCACAGGCTGCAAATGCTTAACTTCTTGAAGCTACCTCAGTGACTATCTGGCGTCTTCTTGTCCCCCACTGCCTTCTTGTTCCCTGAGACCCGACTGAGCCCCTGGCACTCTGGTGCAAACCAGCAACACGGGATTGCTTTTCCTAGTGTCTGCCGGGACCGGAAGTGGAACTGCACAAACCATGTGTGTGACGCCACCTGCTCTGCCCTTGGCATGGCCCACTACATCACCTTTGATGGACTCAAGTACCTGTTCCCCGGGGAGTGCCAGTATATCCTGGCGCAGGTGAGACCCAGAGCAAGGGAAGGAGGGACCGTCTGCATCTAACAGAGCTGGACATGCTGGCTGCAGTCTGGTAGTTACCTGCTCAGATTCTGTCTGTAGGAAGAACTTTGGGGTTTGGCTTTTGTCAGAGTAATTTTCTAAGCCCCCAAAGGGTACCTGAAGGTCTATGGAGTTTAGGAATAAAATTTAATTTTCTGAGCTGGTTTGATGTGAGGTAAGGTATAGATCAGAGAAAGACAGCTCTTCAGTTTGGTGGACACCTACCCCAGGATTCGTGGGGAGCTGATCCTGGCTGGATTTCACCCTCCCTGACAGACCACTGTTGTGAAATACCCCTGGTCAGGAGGCTTCCTTGCATGGTCCCTGGAGGACATGGCCTGACCTATAGCCCTACTGAAACTTGCTACCATTTTTATCTCTATCCTGGTCAGTTTCACATAGTGAGGAGGGGA
Organism: Arvicola amphibius; assembly: GCF_903992535.2. Lineage (NCBI taxonomy): Eukaryota > Metazoa > Chordata > Mammalia > Rodentia > Cricetidae > Arvicola > Arvicola amphibius. The sequence goes on along the minus strand of NC_052048.2, from coordinate 23,783,762 downwards.
GGTTGGGGTCACAGGTGCCATTCAGCCCAGTAAGAAGAATTTAGGACATCTTAACTGGTGAGTCCCTGCCAGCTCGTGTGCCTCCTTATCCCCGCTTTGTGGGTTGCTATGAGGTTTCCTTGTTGGCTGACACCAGACAATTTATCAAGGAAGACAAGCGCTTTCCTCAGAGCTCAGCCCTGTGTACCCTGTGACACATTGAGCTGATGCAGCTCCTAGGGTCTCTGTTCTCTGGGGGAGGTGGCGGCTTGGAGTGATCTGAAGGTAGGACTTCAAAGCCTGAGACGGGGCTGCAGGACATGTGTGTCAGGCATTATTGGTAAACATGGTCACCATGTGCAGAGCACGCTTGGAGAGGGTGGAACTTTCTGGGGCACCAGCCAGGCTGGCCTCACGTATCCCAGATGGCCCAGGAAGATAGTGTGTTGGGGAGACAATGTGTGCACACCCTGAAATGGCTCTTCTGATGCCTCTGGGTGTTTCCCCTAGAGCTTCTCCACAGGCTCTTTGCCTGAGCATCAAAAGACAGGGTGGCACCAGTTTCAAGGGTCAGCCTGTCTAATGACTTCCAGAAGCAATGGATTTAGGCATGGCATTACACACTCCCTGGCACCCCTTGCCTGGCAAGCCTTGCAGAGCTACTCTGTTTTCAGAATTTTTTTTTCAGATCCTGTGTTGGTTTTCCCCCCTCCACTTTGATCCTTTTCCTTCTCCTGGGGCCTTTCCTGTGGGAAGCATCATAGGCTTAGCTTTCTCCCTTGAAAAGCCAGCTGGGGACAAAAACAAGCCAACACCTGCAGCCTTGTTCCGCTTCTAAGCTGTGTGACCAGGAACTAGCTCAAGCCATGTTCACCCAGTGGTGCCAGGAAGTGGACTAATGCTCCCTTTCAGACGCAGGGATGTGTTTTCTGTATCTCTGCGTGTGAGTACATGTATGTATATGTATGCATGCATGTATATATAGATACACATGAACACATACATTTTATAAGTATGTATGTATGCATATATATGTATACAGGTATGCACCTATGGACACATGTTTACTTATGATATGTATATGTGTATGCATCTTTATTGTTGTATGCTTGTGTAGTTGCATGAATATATGTGTGTACAAGTATATGTGGGTCTGTGAGTGCATATATGTATGTGGAAGTATATATAAATATGTGCAGGTGTTTGTACATGCATGCATGTACACATGTGTATTTATATGGGTAGGTGTACGTTTATATATGTATTTGTATGTGGACATACATGCTGAATCCTCTAGCTCCCCTGTTCCACTTTGTGTTCATTACCATGCCACTGCACTGACCATGGGTACCGGGATCATCTGTGAGGGCTGAGGTTGGACACATGAGCGAGTTTACCTGTAAACACTGCTCCCTGTCCCCCACGTACACAGCACATCTGGTGATATTCTGTGACATGTATTCAAAGACTCCCCCCCCCAGAGGTCCTGATGTCATCTTCTGCTCTGGGAGAAGGGATAATCTTTCCCTCCTGGTGCCTTCTTCCTCCAGGATTACTGTGGCGATAACCCTGGAACCTTCCGGATCCTGGTGGGAAATGAGGGGTGCAGTTATCCTTCAGTGAAGTGCAAGAAGCGGGTCACTGTCCTGGTGGAAGGAGGGGAGATTGAGCTGTTTGATGGAGAGGTGAGTGCCCGTTCCCCACTTCCCTTCTTGTTCCTCGGTTTATCAGGAGTGTTTTCCCCATGTTCACTGAGAACTGTGCTGCTAGAATGGGCAGCCACTGTGGAGAATGAGGCCCAGCAGCGTACGCAGGTCCTGACATGTTACCCTGTAAGCAGAGCAATTGGCAGACCAATACAGAGTGTGTGAGCCCATTGTGGTTCAAGTGTGGTCTGTGTGCGGGAATGGATGGGCAGTGATTTCTGCCTGTGTGCAGGAAGAGGCCGTGCTGACTTGGGGAGGGGGCAGAGTATGGCAGGTGGGAGGAGTTTTCCTTCCACATACAGTGGTCACTCTTAGCCACAGAGGGACAAAACCCCTAGTGGATGCCTGAAGTCACAGATAGTAGATAGTATAGAACCCAGTGCGTTCTATTACGTATATTGGTGATGTCTTAGTTAGGGTTTCTATTGCTGTGATGAAGCACCATGGCCAGAAAGCAAGCTGGGGAGGAAAGGGTTTACTTGGCTTACACTTCCACATCATTGTGCATCACCAAAGGAAGTCAGGACAGGAACTCAACCAGGACAGGAACCTGGAGGCAGGAACTGGGGCAGAGGCCATGGAGGGGAGCTGTTTGTTCATCATGGCTTGCTCAGCCTGCTTTCTTATAGAACCCAGGACCACCAGCTCAGGGGTAGCACTGCCCATAATGGGATGGGTCCTCCCTGACTAAACACCAGTCAAGAAAATGCCTTAAAGCTGGATCTTATGGAGGCATTTCCTCAACTGAGGCTTCCTCCTCTCAGATGACTTTAACTTGTGTCAAGCTGACATAAAACTATCTAGCACAGATGATAATGTTTGGATTATGAAGTAGAGAGAAAAAGGCATGAATTCTGGCTAATAATAAAATAGAGTAATGACTGCAATCTGTTGTGATGGAAGTTATTTGAAGCTTAATCACTGTTCTGGAATTTTCCATTCAATACTTTCGTAATCAACTGAAACTACAGAAAGCAAAACAAATGATCCTGCGTGTGTATCCATCGAAGGGACATTATGAGGTGCTTTTTAGTTACTTTATGTCTTAAGGACTTTTTTAAAGATCATGTCATGCCAGGCATGGATGCCAGGGCCTGGGCATGCTGAGCCAGTACTCTCCTACAAAGCCACAGCCCCGGTTCCTCAGATGAATAGGTCTGACTAGGTGAAAAGAGGAGCAGAACCCACAGATGCAGCCTCTGTATCCCGATAGCTCAAGAAGAGGTTAAGCGTAGGCCTCCAGGCTCCACCTTGGAGTCATACCACGGTAGATTGAGATGGAGCCCTAGAATCTACATTTGCACTGGTTGGTTGTCCCTGGGTCACAGATCTGATTCAGCTGGTTTGGATATGTGCAATGCTACAGACTCCTAAAGACTGGGTTCATTTGCTCCTGTGGCCCCTGCCTGCTCCCCGATGTTTTGTTAATGCCCATTCTTGACAGCAGGGGACTGGAAGTGCACTTTCTATAGACAGGGAAGGAAAACTGTCTAGCAGGTGTGCCGTCTAGGAGCCAACAGGGTCAACTCTATTTCAAGTTCAGTTCCAGCCAGGGCAGACAATAGCAGTGGGCCTGCAGAGGTGATGGCAGATCTGCCGGGGGAGAATTTGCAGAGATGACAAGCCCCACGTAGGGCAGGCTCCTCGGGAGAGGAGCTCCGTGAAGAGTGGCGGGTAATTGGTCTCAGCTTCAACCCAGCAATAGGCCAAGTGCTCTGCAGTGACCTTTGAGGGTTTACCAGTGGAGACGACTCGGGCAGGGTGAGAAGTTCAGGCCAGACTTCTGGAAGCTTCTGCCTGGAGCGTGGCGCTTCACAGCCCCTGTCCTTCAGTCTTGGCTTCTGATGGTAGTCACCCAGGGAGAATGGAGGGTTAGGTAGGAGTTGGGGGCTCAGTGTTAATAGGTGGGTAGATTTTTCACCCAGGTGACTGAAGATGTCTAAAATCATCGCCGCATTAGAAAGCAAGCCAGGGACTGGTATAGTTGATGAGCAAGGGTCAGAGGCCATCCCTTCTCGTGAGGTAATGGGAAACAGGCTGGTGTGTTTCACGGTGCTCTCACTGCCATCTTGTTAGCATGGGAGGGCGGTAGGTCAGATGGACACAAAAGCCCAGGTGTGGTGCTGGCTTCAGGGAGTGCTGATAGAAAGTGGCTGGTGACCCATGCAGGTCTCGAGGGCCAGCGCTGGTGTCAGTTGGCAAGGCAGACAGGCAAGACAGACAGACAAGCTATGAACAGAGAGGGGAGTCCTGAACTCGAACTTCTTTTACTTCCCTTCCGGGTTCCTTCTTTCAGGTGAACGTGAAGAAGCCCCTAAAAGATGAGTCTCACTTCGAGGTGGTGGAGTCTGGCCGGTACATCATCCTGCTGCTGAGTCAAGGCCTCTCTGTGGTCTGGGACCGCCACCTCAGTGTCTCCGTGGTCCTGAAGCACACACACCAGGTCAGCGGCCCTTCTTGCTCCATCTTGCCCGTGACTCATGTGGCTCACGTAGTGACCTGCTGCCCTTCCCCATTGTATTGGAAGACAGTGTTCTCTGGTCCAGCCTTCTTACTCCCTACACAAGGAGAGCTAAGTTGCCACGGAGGCTGGCTGCACACAGGGAGGACAGAGGCATCTTTAATAGTGTCTTGACTGGCCCAGCAGGGAACAATTTTGTTTGCCCAGGGGAGGGAGAACAGGAGTAGGCAGGGTGACATTTGTTTTTTTAGGTTTCTTAACCCAAAGATGCAAATTAAGCACATATAATATTAAAACATCGCCATCCAGTCTTGAATGTTATCTTATCAGCAAGTCCAGGCTACCACACATGCTCACATGCACACATGCATGTGTACGTGTATGTGTGCATGTTCATGTATATGTGGTTGCATGTGTGGGCATCATGGAGGGCAGCCAGTGGGCAATCTCAGGCATCATTCTCAGGAGCTATCCACTTTGTGTTTTGAGGCAAAGTCTTGCACTGGGACCTGGGATTGCTCGTCAGTCAGGCTGGGCTAGTAGACCAGTGAGCTCTGGGGACTTGCTATCTCTGCCTCCCTAGTGCTGGGGTCACATGTGCATGCCACTATGACTGTCTTTTTTACGTGGGTACCGGGATTGAGCTCAGGCCCTCATGCCGGTACGGCAAGCATTTCACCATCTCACTTACCTCTCAGGGTCCCAGGTTAGCCCTTTTGGGGAACACTTTGTTAACCTGCCGAGGATCTCCTTACGATGGCATTTGTGTAGGTTTCCACACTTTTGGGGGCTTTGATGGTATCGTTAAGTGGCGTGACGGTGACAAGGGGCTCTGTCTGCAACATCTCGAATAGTGCTGTCTATGTCTAAATTGTATACACCAGTGAGGGCTGCTTGGCCTATGATTCCCTGAGGCAGCCCACTCCATTTCTAGAAAGGTGTAACAAAGCTGACTATGTTTCTACTCAATGTATTGGCTGTTCCGGGTACTGCAGGTACAGCAGGGGGAGAAATAAGGTGTGTGTGTGTGTGTGTGTGTGTGTGTGTGTGTGTGTGTGTGTGTGTATGTTCTCATGCTGCTGTGACAAATCACTTTGGACAAATGCAGTATCTTTAAACAGCACAAGTGTATTACATTTTAGTTCTGGAAGTCAGAAACTTGGTAGGGTTGCATTCCTGTGGAGCTTTCAAGGGACAGATACACTTTTTTGATTCTGGAGTCTGGCTGCACTCCTTGGCTTGTGGCCCCACCTCCCGTATTCAATGAGTTGCTATTCAGTAATATCTTCAGGCCTTCCCACCCCTCCATGCTTCTGTTGGTCACAATGTCTTGCACACTCTGCCTCTTTCTGTCTCCTTGTTAGACTCTGTGGTTACACACAGCTCACCTTGATGGCTCAGGACAATTTCCTATCTCAAGATCTTAACCTAACGGTACCAAGTTCCTTTGTCTTGGGGATTACCCCATGTTCTGAACACTCTAAGCTGAGTACTTTATGAAGGAAAGAGGTTTATTCAACTCTTATGGTTGTTGGAGACTGAAAGTGTAGGATTGGGTGGTTCCATCTGTCTGGTCTGTGGCAGGCATTGGCCTGGCTATGGCAGTGGGGAGTTATGGCGCAGTAGACAGGGAAGGGAAAATGGCTACATATAAAGGAGTCACATATGAGAGAGGGACTCAGAGGGATTCAAGGGCCTAGCCTGCTAAATCTTATGTTAATTAAAATTCATTCATTCAATCTATCTATCTATCTATCTATCTATCTATCTATCTATCTATCTATCTATCTATCTATCTATCTATTGTATAGTTGTGGACTCTCTCTCTATCCATCCACCACCCATTCATCTATCTATCTATCTATCTATCTATCTATCTATCTATCTATCTATCTATCTATCTATCTAATAGTTGTGGACTATCTATCTATCTATCTATCTATCTATTGTATAGTTGTGGACTCTCTCTCTATCCATCCACCACCCATTCATCTATCTATCTATCTATCTATCTATCTATCTATCTATCTACCTACCTACCTACCTACCTACCTACCTACCTACCTACGGGTATGGGCATGTATGTGCCATGGTATGTAGAGGGCAGAGGACAACTTAGTTCCCTCCAGGCCTCCTGTGTAGGTTCCAGGGATCGAATTCAGATAACCATGTTTGGCAGCTGACACCTCTGTATCTGCTTTATCTCCATTTCAAGGAACAAACAACAAGAACAAAGCTCTTATGGCGTGGGAACTGACTGGGGTCCTATGAGAATGACATCATCTGTTCTAAGGATGACATCACCAGTGACCCAATTGCATCTATCTAGGTCCCACCTGCTGAAGGTTACACCACCTCTCAGTGTCACACTGGGGACCCAAACTTTCAGAGAATAAGCCTTTGGGGGATCCAGCTGCACACGGAAGCCATGTGAAAATTGTAGTCCCGAGTGGGGTAACACAGTCACAGTTCTCGGGTTCAGGACAGACATCTTTGGTGGAGCCAACAGTTTGCTTTCCATCATCACAGTGGAGATTGTGTTCTTGTGGGAACATGCTTTAGACAGGTTAGCTTGATGAGCCCTGTCTGACGCAGGAGTAGAGTCTTCGTGGAAGAGAGGGAGTAAGGACTGTAAACACCAGGGGAGAGAAACTGGGTAGATGGTGTAGGATGCACAAGGACCCCAAGGTGGCTGACATTTGGAGAGTTTGACCAAGGAGACCGGTGGGTGAAGAGGAGGGTTTTCATTACTGAGGACTCAGAGAGGCAGTGGCTATGCAGTGACTTTTGTCTAACCGGGAACCTTCTTACATGCTCCGCAATGACTCATACCTGCTCTTATAAGCCAGTACTGCAGAAACGGATGAAGTCATCTTCCCTTCGTCCCAGGACTGGGTTCTGGCCGTGTATGGAGAGTAGGGTGGGTTTGTGATCACCATCTTCCCAGGTCCTTACTTGATGGTTTCTCTGTGGTCAGGCTTGTGCCGGACTCAGTGTGCGTGCCTGGCGTGAGAGGTGTGTAGTAGCCCTTCCGTGATGATCTTTCTCACTCGGTAGAATTTTAACCTGTTCCCCTGAACAAGCTGTGGTTCTCTGGGTAAGGGGACTTCCTGTCTGCTGCAGAGCAGCGCTGTCCTGCTTCCTCCTTAGTTCCTTCTCTCACCCATGCACAGTGGTGCTTGCTCCTATTTCAGCTTACAGTCTGAGCAGGGAGGCTGATGATTCACAGAGGGACCCCAGGGTCAAGCTGCCCACCTCTGCCCTTGACCATGAGACTTGGTCACATAGCCTCTCTCTGCATCCTTGATTTTGAGATGGATCAGTGTGGAAGTGTAGGGAAAGGCTGCACGAGGACAAGACTTTGCCGACCTCCTTCTTTCTTCCCTGGGTCTCTATCCCTGTCTGCTTCCTCCTCCTCCTTCCTCCATTTCCCCCTCTGATGATTTCTGACTCCTTGGTCACCTGGTACCTTCTTCCCCTGACCCAGAGAGTGTGCTAAGGTTTACAGTGTGTGTCCCCGCTCCTCCCTCAGGATCAGGTGTGTGGCCTGTGTGGGAACTTTGATGGCACCCAGAACAATGACTTCACTAGCAGCAGCCTTCAGGTGGAGGAAGACCCTGTCAACTTCGGGAATTCCTGGAAAGTGAGCTCACAGTGTGCTGACACAAGAAAGGTACATCCGGGGTCTCAGCGGATGGAGGGTTCCCCTATTCTCATGGCAGCTGTGGCGGCAGGAGCCGTAGACAGTGGCAGAGTTGGGCTTTTGGGCTGAGTCCCTTCAACAAGGCTGCCTGATGTTCGGCCTCTCCGGTACTCTCTCCTGTTCCCAGCTGTTGCTAGATGTTTCCCCGGCCAGCTGCCACAACAACATCATGAAGCAGACGATGGTGGACTCAACCTGCAGAATCCTTACCAGCGACATCTTCCAGGGCTGCAACAGGCTGGTGAGGCTTTGCGGGTGGAGGGAGGCAGAGTGGTCAGAAGGTTTGCGACTTCCTTCACTGTGGATGTCTAATGTGAACACTACCTAGACGGAGCCCTGAAATGATTCCTATTGAGAAACCATGGTAGCTTTCTTGGCTTCTAGCTGAAGGGGAGCATGGGTAATTTTTGAAGAAAGCAATGGCTGGCCAAGTACTTTTCCATACACAAGAAGTCTCTTGGTCTGAAGTTCTCTTTGCATGTATCCCTCTGGAGCCAGGGAATTCCTTTCCTTGTCACCAGACCCAATCAGGACCCCCACAACTATCAACACTCGAGGCAAGCAGCAAACCACTGCTTCTGTCCCCAGTTCTCTTCTCGTTCTAACTTTTCCTGGCCTGAACGCCAGTGATTTGGGGGGGTGTTCTTGAATTTTTGGCATCTTTTTATTCCTTGGTCTCAAATGAGAGTGATGAATTCTCTGGAGTTAAATGGACTTCTCTCTCTGTGCATGTGGCACATATGCAAGCACAAATACAGGCACATTCATAGGCATGCATGTAAGTATGTGTGATTATGTGTACACAAAAACACAGCCATGTGCACACACCTGTGCTATGCAGTATGATGGACATAAGAAGGATGAGTTGAGTACATGTACCACAGTTCTTCAGCTTTCCAGAGATTTCCAGTCTGCCAGAGGTCTATGGTTTGCTAGCATCTGCACTGGAAAAAGGAAGACAAGGGGAAGGACTTGGGGCTCATAGGATGATGAAGTGTTCTGGGAGCAGCAATTCGTTGGGTGATGAATTCATCTCCTTCTTAACTACTTTAAAAAGCCTAGAGAGTATAGTAGCATGTATTGGAGACAAAAACGTGAAGTGGTCAGTTTGATTGATCATGCTTGTGGGCAGACATGCCTCCCTACAGGGAGACTTGGGATCAGGGACTAAGGGAGCACAGCCAGGCCCTACTGACTAGCAAAGCTGCCCCACAGCTCCTCAGGGGGGCAGCTTGTGTGTTCTGATTCATCACCACATTTTGTTTGCTGGATTGGGGCAAGGACAGAGAGTGACCAATCTGTGTGTGTGTGTGTGTGTGTGTGTAAAAATACTCCACACTCAGGGTTACAGGGAAGAACAGGCAGCTAGGCAGGTAGGTGGGAGACAGCAGAGGGAACCTTCTAGCAAATTCTGAGGGCATCTCAATATGCACGAGAGGCTACCAGCCCTGCTTTCCTTAGTATTTCTTAGTGAAATCCAGATTAGAAACAGAAAATTTTGCCTCTTCATCCATTCATTCTCTAGGACCCGTGTTCTACATTTTCTTGGTGTAGGAGCTCCCCACCCTATCCCTTGCACCCTAACCATAAGCCAGAGTTCTCACCCCAGGTTCAGGTTGAGACCATGTGAAGTTCTTTTTGTAGGTGGACCCTGAGCCATACCTCGACGTCTGCATTTATGACACTTGCTCCTGTGAGTCCATTGGGGACTGCGCCTGTTTCTGTGACACCATCGCTGCCTATGCCCATGTGTGTGCCCAACATGGCCAGGTGGTAGCCTGGAGGACGCCCACACTGTGCCGTGAGTTCCCAAGTCCTACAGTCTCAGATGCACCTTCCTATAAGTACCTAGGCTTGAAGGTCTGTGGGGAGGACGGGAGAGCACTCTCAGGGTGGAGAGGGTTGGCCCCAGTGCCCTGAGGCACGGGCAGAGGGGATAAAGTGATGGGGTGAGAAAGTTTATACTAAAGGAATAGTGGGAATGTGGGAGTTAAGACGGTGCTGAAGGCATCTCCGTAAGAGCGAGGGGGACGTGGATGCTGAAGAAGGCTAGTGTGGTGACAGGAGTAAGGAATTCACAGCCAGGCTGAGTAGGGTCATGGAGTCAAGATGGATATGTGGGGACTTCTGGAGAAATCCCGGAAGAAGGGACACGACACTGTTGTGTTGCCGAGGGCCACCTGGCGCCTCTTTCTCTGTCTCCACAGCCCAGAGCTGTGAAGAGAGGAACATTCGGGAAAATGCCTACGAGTGTGAGTGGCGCTATGACAGCTGTGCGCCTGCCTGCCCCGTCACCTGCCAGCACCCCGAGCCTCTGGCTTGCCCTGTGCAGTGCGTGGAGGGGTGCCATGCTCACTGCCCTCCAGGTGAGGCCTCTCCTTGGCGGTGGAATGGGCTCTTAGGTGTATTCCTTCTGCTTCAGCTTGGCCTCCTCTGTCCAGGGGTGCCCCATTCCCGGACCTCAAGCAAGTCCGATCGCCTGGATCTCTATATCAAAGCCAGGCCGGCTCTGAGTTTTTGCCACGTTAGGGTTGTCTCACCTGCCCTTTGTGCTCTGATGCCCGTGTGCGCTTCCACTTAGCTTCACCCCATTCCTCCTGAAAATCCCTTTCATTTGTGGGTTTATCACATAGAGCAGTCAATCCTTCCCTCCCTTCTTCTCTTCCTACCTACCTCTCTCCTTCCCTCCCTCCTTCCTTCCCTGTAGAGTCTTGCTGTATAGCTCAGACTGGCTTCAAACTTGCCATCCTTCTGCCTCAGCCTCCTGGGTTAAAGAGAACAACACTTTCCTGCAGAACTTGCTGCAGTGGCAGCAACATTCTGGTCAATGCAGTGATGGCTAGTAGGTGTGAGGAAAAGGCCTCTTCATGTCACGGAATTACGCTTCATTTACATAGAAGTAGCCTCATGGTGTGTCGTGTTAGACAGACCAGCTCTAAAGTTATTGAGTTCACTCTTAAGAGGAGCTAGCTGAGCCCAGACACTTCTCGGGTGTTTGGAGATAAGATTTCATTTGTCTTAAAGGCTTGGGAAGGGGAGAGATGTGGTGTAGGAAGCCCCATCCCAGCTTCCCAGAGGGGCAGACAGACAAAGCACCAAAGAAGAAGGATGCTCCCTGTGTGGTGAGGTGACCGCCTGGGAGCTTAGAGAGTGGGTTTCTGGGACAGTTTCCTGCAGTGGCAGGTAGACCTACCTAGCTGATATGAGAGGTGACAGGTGGGCTCCTAATGTGGTGTGTCATGCAGGGAGAATCCTGGATGAACTTCTGCAGACCTGTGTGGACCCCCAAGACTGCCCTGTGTGTGAGGTGGCTGGACGACGTTTGGCCTCTGGAAAGAAAGTCACCTTGAACCCTGATGACCCTGCACACTGTCAGAATTGGTAAAGTGGAGTTCTTGACTGGCTGTTCCCCATGCTGGCTCTCAGAACCTGGGCACCAGAAAACACCCCTGGGCACCATGAACTGAGGCTGAGCTTAATTAGCTAATCCATGCACCCATGCGCCTATGTATCCATCCATCCATCCATCCATCCATCCATCCATCCATCCATCCATCCATCCATTCCTCCATTCATCCAACCACACATCCTCCTACCCACCCACCCATGTACCCACCCATCCACCTACCCACCCATTCACCCATCCATTTATCCATCCATCCATCCATCCATCCATCCATTGACCCATTCACCCACTCACCCATCCACTAATTCATCCACCTGCCCGCCCACCCACCCACCCATCCATCAACCCACTCACCCACTCATCCATCCACCCACCCATCCATCCATCCATCCATCCATCCACCCACCCATCTATCCACCCATTCATCTACCCACCTATCTATCCCTTTAGTGTGCTGTTGGGTTTGTTTCTGGAGTCTGATTCTCTTTCTTTAAGAGATTCTCCCCCCCCCCCCCGTATTTGTTAAAGATTTTTTGTTTTGTTTGTGGAAAATATACATTTTGGGGGATGGAATATAATATCCCAACACATGTATGTAGCATGTATGACCAAGCAATGGTAGTTAGTATTTCTACTTCACTATAAGTGGGCATCACATCCAATCTGAGGACCAGTATCTATGGATATTAAGCATTTTGGGGGATCTGTGAATGTAGGAAGGAAAAGAGAGATGGGGTCCTTGGCCCTAAGTGTAACACAAGCATCTTAGGGCTGTGGTCCAGGCCACAGGACGTGGCTTTTCAGAACTGAGAGGGAAGACAGTCACTGCTACCTTGGGCTCTTGCTGGAACAAACTCTGGGAACCTGGCTTTGGGGAGGAGAGGAGTCCTGAGGCCGATTCCTGGGCTTTCTGAAGTCCTGCCCTTGGGTTGGGAACATTTATTAAAACGCTCACACGGTCAGCACCACTCCCTGACACCAATCAAGCCTAATGGGAGCTTCAACTTGAGAACCTCAAGTCACTGGGGAGGGGCTGTGGCCACAGCTGCCAGAGCCAGATCCTGCCGCCACCATCTGCACAAACAAGAGCAAGCACTGCCCAGGGTGAATTTTCTAGCAAACACCGGAAACCAGAAAGTATGTCACTCATGCACCGTTAACCAAGGATTGGGACAATAAATCATAGGATTAGGAGGAAGTAGGAACTGACTTCCCGGTAAGATCCCACCCAACTTCATTGTGCTGAAACAGAGCTGAGGAATAAGGAAAGGGGGTTCAGTGCAAGCTTACTTAGGGTGTCCAGCTCGAAGGGCACGGAAGCTTCAGGCGCCTCATGTCTCTTCAGCCTGCAGAGAGGGGCAGCTGTTACCGTCCACAATGTGCGCAAGTTACAAGGTTGGGGACATTGGCTGGCAGTGAGATCATAGGACCTGCTTAGGGTTTAGGGGCATAATCACCTTCTCAGATTTATTGTTAAGGCTGAAGACCAAGGGTTCAGAATGGACGAGACCCCATCCTGTGGGGGTCCCCACCACAGCACATCTTCATTTTCTCTGTGGACTGGCCTGTTCCTTTACTTTCTAGAACACGGCAAAAGGCTGCAGTGATTAGGAAAGGCTGGAAGGTTGTCTGGTACTCTAGAAATTCGTGGAGTAGGTGATGATTCAACACAAACTGTGGGTATCCTGGGGCGAGGCTGAGGGCTAGCCAGTTCGTGGTAGACACTCCCTGTTCACCATCTGCCTGTGGGCAGAAGGGATGGTGGCACTACTGTCACTTCCCGGAGCCACCACACCTAGTCCTCCCACGGTCTTTTCTTCTGCTAGATGAAACGGCGGGGTTTTAAACTTTCATTCATCTTTCTAAAATCTTCTTACTCTGGTTTTTTCTTCTTTTCCTTAAGGCCCGACATAATTAAACACGCATCAAAATCCATACAGCTTAAATTCTAATAACATCTGTAATGGTTTCTAACGTAAGCCATTTATCTCCGGTGGAACATTTACAAGTTCCAGCATGTGCCAACTTTCAGAAAGATATTTGTCCTTGGAGACACTTATAAGATGGTTTGGATTATAATTAAATATTAATATGGTTGGAGACATAGATTGGAAAGAAGTCAACATTAAATGGCTGTGGAGGGCTTAGAACAACAAAGACTGTTTTTCAGTTTCTAAGATGGATTAAAGATTTAGGAAGGCTCTGCTTCCTCCCCTCTCTCATGCGTGTGCATGCATGCATGTGTGTGTGTGTGTGCACATGCATGCATGCTTGTGTGTTGAAGACACATCTGGGAACAAATGTCAAAAGTGACATCTCATTAGGGTGAAAGGCACTCAATGGGAGCAGATGGGAGGTTCTATAGTGGACCCGTGAGATGGTCCTACATGCCCAATGGTTCTTCCTGAATTCTCTTGGTTTCTTTCCCTTCTGCCACAGTCATTGTGATGGTGTCAACCTTACCTGTGAAGCTTGCCAGGAGCCTGGAGGCCTGGTGGTACCCCCAACAGACGCCCCAGTCAGTTCTACCACCCCATATGTTGAGGACACCCCGGAGCCACCCCTGCACAGCTTCTACTGCAGCAAGCTCCTAGATCTTGTCTTCCTGCTGGATGGCTCCTCCAGGCTGTCCGAGGCTGAGTTTGAAGTACTCAAGACTTTTGTGGTGGGCATGATGGAGAGGCTGCACATCTCTCAGAGGCGCATCCGTGTGGCGGTGGTTGAGTACCACGATGGATCGCATGCCTACATCGACCTCACAGCCCGGAAGCGCCCCTCAGAGCTTCGGCGCATTGCCAGCCAGGTGAAGTATGCAGGTAGCCAGGTGGCCTCTACCAGCGAGGTTTTGAAGTACACAATGTTCCAGATCTTTGGCAAAGTTGATCGCCCCGAAGCCTCCCGCATCGCTCTGCTCCTAACTGCTAGCCAGGAGCCACCACGACTGGCCAGGAATTTGGTCCGCTATGTCCAGGGCCTGAAGAAGAAGAAGGTCATTGTGATCCCGGTGGGCATTGGGCCACATGCCAGTCTCAAGCAGATCCGCCTCATTGAGAAGCAGGCCCCCGAAAACAAGGCCTTTCTGCTCAGTGGGGTGGATGAACTGGAGCAGAGAAGGGATGAAATAATCAGCTACCTCTGTGACCTTGCCCCTGAGGCCCAAGCCCCCACTCAGTCACCCCAGGTAGCCCAAATCACTATGGGTCCAGGGATTCTTGGGATTTCATCACCTGGACCTAAGCGGAAGTCCATGGTTCTGGATGTGGTGTTTGTCCTGGAGGGGTCAGACGAAGTTGGGGAAGCCAACTTCAATAAGAGCAAGGAGTTCCTGGCGGAGGTGATACAGCGCATGGATGTGGGCCAGGAGGGCATCCATATCTCGGTGCTGCAGTATTCATACACGGTGAGCGTGGAGTACACCTTCAATGAGGCCCAGACCAAGGACGACGTGCTGCGGCACGTGCGGGAGATCCGTTACCACGGTGGCAACAGGACCAACACTGGGCAGGCCCTACAGTACCTTTCTGAGCACAGCTTCTCTCCCAGCCAGGGGGACCGGAAGCAGGCACCTAATCTCGTCTACATGGTCACAGGGAACCCTGCCTCGGATGAGATCAAGAGGATGCCTGGAGACATCCAGGTGGTCCCCATTGGGGTGGGTCCCCATGCCAACCCACAGGAACTGGAGAGAATTGGCTGGCCCCATGCTCCCATCTTCATCCGAGACTTTGAGACACTTCCCCGAGAGGCTCCTGATCTGGTCCTGCAGAGGTGCTGCTCCAGGGAGGGGCTACAGCTGCCCACCCTCTCCCCCACTCCTGGTATGCTGGTTCCCTGTGTGTGCTCATCTGATGATGCAGAAGCCCTGGGTTCTAATGCTAACTTCCTAGCTCACAGCGCTGCCTCACCCTGCCTGTTTCTCCTTTCTTCCAGGCAGAGAGTTGAACTGTTATCCCTTGGGTGAGAAGGCTTGTAAATTCAGTGGTCGTAGGGGCCCGTTGTTAAAATTTAAATAATACAGGGAATGCATAGAAAAACTGCAAGTCTTAATCCACCCTGCACCCAGTCCATTCTCACTTTCTGCCTGGCAGGTAACTTCTGCTAGTTTTGGTGATGGTTACTTCTTTTTAGGGTCACGCTGATGCGTGGAATTATTCCAAGTAGCTTATGTTCTTGGAGGCAAAGCTGTGGGGCTGGGGGGGGGGCGGTCAGGAAAGAGGTGTAGATTAAACAGGCAGATCCAGACCCAGAGTCCAGAACTGCCACTCAGTGGCTGATGATTTGGGGCTTGCCGTTCTCCCTGTCTACGAACTGTGGATAGTAGCAACTATTTGTGAAATGCTTGACGCAGCATCTAGCAGGTGGTGAAGACACAAAAGTGCTGTTGTTGCTGTTGCTGTTTTCTTCTTTGTTTTGAGTCAGGGTCTCGCTAAGTGACCCTGGCTGACCTGGAACTCTCCATGTAGACCAGGCAAATGACTCAAACTCACAGAGATCTTCCTGCCTCTGCCTCTGAGGGCTGGGATTAAACTGTTGCCTTCTTAATTTATACCACTGTCAAGCCAGTATCTAGTTTGTTTCTATGCTGAGACTAAAGATTGAACCCACGGCTTGGTCTGAGCTGAGCAAGTGCCCTAGCACGGAGCCACCCAGCCCTCTTTTCCTTTCCCTTTTGAGACAGGATCTTATAAAGCTGCCCAGACTGACGCTACAGTCATGCTGCCCCAAGCAGGCCTTACAAGCTGCAGCACACCTGAGTAGCTAGGGTGACAAGCTGGTGTTGCTACAGCAGAAGAACCAGCTGCTTTTACTGTCTCTCCATCCCTGCACTCAGTCTTGGTTTTTGTTTTAGCTAGTTAATATTGCTTTAATATTTTCTGCTAATAAGAAAAGTAGCTGTCTTGTTTGCCTTGGCATTAGCATACTTTCTGTCTGTGAGTTTTCTCATGACACAGCTTCCTTCTCTGCCATGTACAGAAGCCCCATTTTCATGACCCCTCCAAAGGTCACAAGCCTCTTTCCCAGTTACACATTATACTGTGTCTTTCCCCTTATTCATCCAGTTTTAGATCCAATAACACAGAAGTCCATTTCTTTATTAGTTGCTTTAGTTATTGTTTAGTTAATTCTCACAATCATGGGTCTTACAATGACATTTTCATATCTAGAGATTTCTGATTCCCTGCTCCCCACACAGCCCCACTTATTTTCCTGCTTTTGAGAGTGCAGCCCCTTTCTTCCATTTGCAGCCATAGCGGGCCTGTGGGTAGGACTGGAATCTTTTCAATGTCTCTCAATCTACCAAATTCAGATTCAGGCACTGCCTCCTCTGCCCCTCTAACTGTCCCTGTCCCATGATGTGACCTCAATGGCAAATGTTGCCCTACTTGGTGATACCATGTGCTCAGTGCTGCCCTGAGGAGCCACTGGCTATGCTGGTGGCTGATGGCTGCTCTTCTGTTGGCACCGTGTACTCATCTTCTTATTCCTTTTGGCAGACTGCAACCAACCCCTGGATGTGGTCCTCCTCCTGGATGGCTCCTCCGGTTTCCCAGAGTCTTACTTTGATACCATGAAGAGTTTTGCAAAGGCTTTCATTTCAAAGGCCAACATTGGTGAGTGATGTCCCTGAGGCTGCAGGTAGGAGCCGCTCTTCCTGGGGTCCACTTCCTTCTAAATGTCTCCCCTTATCTCTTCCTGTTAGGACCCCACCTCACTCAGGTGTCTGTGTTGCAGTATGGAAGCATCAATACCATCGACATACCGTGGAATGTGGCCCAGGAGAAAGCCCACCTACTGAGTCTGGTGGACCTCATGCAGCGGGAGGGTGGCCCCAGCCAAGTTGGTAATGTTGGAGCCACAAGCTAGATGGAAAATTTGCATTCTGGTTCCAATTCTTGACTTTAGGGACTGGGTGATCTTGGCCAGTAACTTTAATCCTTGGCCTGAGTTTCTTCTTTTGGATGGCAAGGAGTTAGACTGTCCCCTGGGTCTCTTTCTTGTCCCAAGTGTTGCTCTGAGTCACAACTGTTCATCTTTTGAATTCCCCGAGGTTCCGCCTTAAGCCCA
Source organism: Arvicola amphibius (assembly GCF_903992535.2). NCBI lineage: Eukaryota > Metazoa > Chordata > Mammalia > Rodentia > Cricetidae > Arvicola > Arvicola amphibius. The sequence goes on along the minus strand of NC_052048.2, from coordinate 23,766,441 downwards.
ATTCTCAGAGGGTTTAGAAAACCTAGTCCTTGTGATCAGTCCAGACTCAGACCATTCCTCTTCCTCAGGGGATGCTCTGGCCTTTGCCGTGCGCTATGTAACCTCACAAATCCACGGAGCCAGGCCTGGAGCCTCCAAAGCAGTGGTCATTCTCATCATGGACACCTCCTTGGATCCAGTGGACACAGCAGTGGATGCTGCCACATCCAACCGTAAGTGTCTGGTGCACAGTCCTGAGATCCCATTAAAAGGCTGGAGGCGTGGGTAGGTGGGCGTTCTTTCTCTTTTTCCCTTTTTTTTCTCTCTTGCAGTGTTGGGCACTTAACCCTGGGCCTTGCAGACATTAGGCAAACACTCTACCCCTGAGCTGGGTCCCCAGCCTCTCCTTTCCACACTCATCCCCTTGAGTGATCTCTTTCAGGGTCGTGGGTCTAAAAATATTTATGGACCCCTGACCTTAACACTCCCGTCTGAGACTTCTGACCTCACTTAGACTAGATCTCACAGACAGTTCATTATTAACTCTTCTCCTGCTTCGTCTCAGCATTTCTTTCTCTTGTCGTCTTTTTCATTCTTTGAAGTTATACAGGTCAGAAATCCCAGTCCCTTTGGGTTCCCCCCTTCCTCTCAAATGCAACCATTCAAATAGCTGAATCTTCAGAGAATACTGAGACTCGTTCTGCTGCATGCCAACCCCACCACCTCACACCCAAGAGACAGGGACAGCCTTCTAAGTGGGACCCCAGCTCCCATCCTCATAGCATATCCTCAGCATAGCAGCTGTACAGACGAGCTCCTGCCATCCCTCCGTGGTCGTGGCCTTCTCTTTCCTTCAGAGAAGACGTTGGCTTGGTGCTGTGGCCAATGAGGATTTGCACACTGCAGACTTCATGTCCTCTCATGCATGCTCTGTGTTCTCCTGCTTCCACTCTGGCCTTTTAAAGTTGCTACACTCTCCGTGTGGGGCGTTTCTTCCCCAGCTGTGTTCTCGGTGCCTTCATGCCCTTTCCAGGCTGTTCTAGTTGGGGCTCACTATTGCTGTGAACAGACACCACAAACACTCTTAGGAAGAAAACATTTGTTTAAGGGTGGTGTCCGTTATGATCATGACAGGGAACAGGGTGGCATGCAGGCAGACAAGGTGCTGGAGCTGAGAGAACTTCGTCTTGCAGACAATAGGAAGTCAACTGACTGTCGCATTGAGTGAAACTTGAGGAAAAGACCTCAAAGCCCACCCCATACAGTAACACGCTTCCTCCAACAATGCCACACCTACACACTTCCTAATAGTGCCACTCCCCTTGCGGGCCATTTCAAACCACTACACAGGTCTTTCCCCATGAAATGGTTATTTTTCCCCCTCTATGCATTTTCCATGCTTCTCATTTCATAGGTTTCTTCCAAGCATCTATCTATAGCTGAATGTGCAATTTACTATTTTGTGTGTGTGCTGTTAGCATTCCTCTAGTGTTAACCGTGGAGACAGGAGACAGGGACTTTATCTGCTTGGCTCACTGCTGTATCTCCTTTCCTGAGAAGGGAGCCTGGGGAACAGGAGCAGCCCACCAGCATGTGCTGCCTGTGTTCACCTCTCCCTCACAGGCTTGCTGTGTGTGTGTGGCCTGCATTGCAGGGGCTCTGTCTAGTGCTAGATGTCATGTATATGTTGTTCTCATCTGACCTAGACCCTTTCTCGTTGCTTGGCTCATTTAGGAGTGGCAGTGTTCCCCATTGGTGTTGGGGATCGTTACGATGAAGCCCAGCTGAGGAGCTTGGCAGGCCCAGGGGCCAGCTCCAATGTGATAAAGGTCCAGCAGGTTGAAGACCTCCCCACCCTCGTTACCCTGGGCAATTCCTTCTTCCATAAACTATGTTCTGGTAAGTCGTCTGATATGTGTTTTTTCCAATTCTCAGACAACTACTGCCACCATGACCATTACCAAACCAGAAAGACTATAAAAACCAAACTACCACTCCAATGACCAAAGGATGCTGATGTATAAAATTTAGTCTTAAGTGAAGATTGCCATATGGACCAGCACTTTCACATTTCTGCTTGCTGAAGGCATATACTGTCACCTTCAGGGGGCTCTGGAAAAGTTTCTGTGCACCATCCTGCTTCCACTTGAACTGTCCATCTGACTTTTTAAGAAGAGGAAGCCCTGGCTTGTTTGTCCTTGGGACTTTGGATGTAAGAACTGGGAGATCTAAGCAAGGAACCCCAGCATCCTACAGGTCTGGTCCTATATATATATACATATGTATATATGTATATATGTATATATGTATATATGGCTTTAGAAATACATCATCAAAGCCAATATTGAAGGACCACAGGTTTAGTTGATTCTAGGTTAGAAACATGTTTTGTTTTCTGGCCTGGTGTATATATTAATGTAATTATTTTTATGATTTATTTAACTTGATTTTTATGTGCATTGGTGTGAGGGTATCAGATCCCCTGGAACTGGAGTTACAGACAGTTGTGAGCTGCCATGTGGATACTGGGAATGGAACTAGGGTCCTCTGGAAGAGCAGTCAGTGCTCTTTACCATTGAGCCATTGCTCCAGCCCCTGTAAATAGTTTTAAATTAAAACCTTCTATAGAATTGCAGACCTTTCCTGATAGATGGTAGCTACCTTGGTAGCAACCATGAAGTATACCTCTTTCAAGATTTATGGATCTTGCTCCACCTCCCCCCCCATATCTACTGCTGGCAAGCATAAAGTGAAATAAGTGAAAGCTACTGCCATGTGATAGCTATCATTATCATAATTATCATAAAGTACGCCTGAAGCACAGGATTGTCATCTCCTTGTGTACTCATATCATCAATGTGAAGCCCACTCAGATTCTTTTTAGAGTTGTATTGACTACCGGATGTTGTGTGTTGACTAGCAGATGCTGTGTGCTGACTAACAGATGTTGTGTGTTGACTAGCAGATGTCATGTGACTAGCAGATGTTGTGCATTGACTAGCAGATGTTGTGTGTTGACTAACAGATGCTGTGCGTTGACTAACAGATGTTGTGTGTTGACTAGCAGATGTCATGTGATGACTAGCAGATGTTGTGCATTGACTAGCAGATGTGCGTTGACTAGCAGATGTTGTGTGTTGACTAGTAGATGTGAATGGTTTAGAATTCTTGGTGGTAGGTGGTTACTCGAGTTTTTTTGTGTCTGTTTCAGGGTTTTCTGGAGTTTGTGTGGATGAGGACGGGAATGAGAAGAAGGTAAGTCCCTTCTTGTTGATCTGGGGGGAAAGGTCAGAAATACATGTTGGGGGCTCTTGTGCTTATTAATTTTGTCCTTGTTGGTTTTAGCCTCATTCTCCTGTTTGTTATTAGCATATTTTGGGGTAAATCTCATATAGGGCCTCCATAATGCAAGGCTGCGGTCCAGCCCTGGCCCATCTTCAGAGGCAGGCAGTGATATGGTGGGTGGATTTAGATTTAGTGTGACTCATCTTGGTCCTTTCTCAAAGCTGTTTTCTCTTTTTGCAGCCTGGGGATATCTGGACCTTGCCAGATCAATGCCATACAGTGACCTGCTTGCCAAATGGCCAGACTTTGCTGCAGAGTCATAGAATCAACTGTGACCATGGACCCAGGCCTTCATGTTCCAACAGCCAGTCCCCTATTCGAGTGGAGGAGACCTGTGGCTGCCGTTGGACCTGCCCTTGTGAGTCCTTCATTTCCCCAATCTAGATTGTGTAGAGGAACAGGTTTTTAACATGTTGTGTAGGCAAAATGTGGAAGGGGACAGGTAGAAGTACCCCTGCCTCACGACATTCCTGCACTGTCCTGCCTTTCCTTCTTCCCTCCCATGGCATCTGGATGTGTTTTCACAGAGCCTCAGAGATACACAGATCGATGTTTTTTCCCTGCTGCAGGAAGACTTGCTTTTCTGAGGTTCTAATTCAACTTGGCCATTTCGAGTCAGTCCTTAAGAATGTATATCGCTGGGATGTCAGAAGTACAGCAGCATGCCTAAGGCATCTCCAGAGTCCTCCAGAGTCCCACCTATAGTTATATAGGACTGCATGTAACTGTATCTTATCAGGTGGCCTGGTATAAGAGCTGGACACAGGTTCATCCCCTGTAAACCTTGGTGAATACTCATTAGGGAGGTGTAGCCCTCTGCCTCACAGTTGGAAATGGCCTCTGTGGTGATCTGTTCTCAACAATGGAAACAGACATAAAGGTAGGATGCCATCAGGGCTGTGGTTCGCACATCTCACTTGCCCTTTAGGATGTATTTAAGGGGGGAACATTTCCCTTCTGTCTCAGATAAAAATGTCTCAGAGACCATGCCATCTCTGTTTATTCATAAAGAATTCTATGGTCGCTTCAGTCATCAGACAGTCTCAGTTGGTAACTCGGTGGCTGTGTAATAATTGAAACTTGGAACTCCATTAGAGTTTAGATACCTGCCCAGATGCAGCTGCTACTGCCTGCCTTTGGGGAAAAGGGTGTGGACAGCTTCTCTCATAGCTGGGAGCACGGCGAAAGGGATGGATGGGCTCAGAAGGTCACACAGGACTGTGCATGAGCTCCTTTGAGGCTTTCCTGAAGTCCTGCCCTGGGCTTCTGTTCCCAGGCCTGGACGGCTGCTATTTCTTCACAGAGTTTCTGATGCCTTTGTCTTCAGTCCATCTTGAATTCCTCAACTTCAGAGTCCTTTCTCTCTTTGACAGAAATTCTCTTAGAAAGCATCACTTTGAACACAGTCCTTGGCCATCCTTCCTAGCTCCTATCCAGTCCCCAAGACTAGTCCAGCCCTTATCCCACCTCTGGGACAGAGCTACTGATTCATCTCGAACACCAGTAAGTGTCCTCTTGCTGTCTGGCCATGTGTGACTAGAAGATCCCTCAGGCAAGAATCAGATACTGGTCCTGAATTCCCTATGACTGACTGGGACGCAAACTTAGCTCCTGCTTCCTGAGAGTCCTGTTCGCTGGGCGTGGCCCTCCCATTTCTCCTTATTGGGGAATGGGCAACAAAGGACTTATCCTGTCAAGACAGTCTCAGCCTAGTACCAATACCCCCTCCTTTTGTACCCACGAATGAAAGGCATCAAGTGACAAAGCTATATTGGGAGTATTAAATACTTTAAACTTGAAAGCTCCTACTGACTTTAGAAGTCTGTCTTAAAACAGTTCGGTTGGTGTATATTCATTGTACATAGTGATAGCATTAACAAAGTCTATGGAAATTGGCCTTGCCCCCAGTTCTAGCATCTACTGATGATTGTTGGTTTGTCCAGTCGGGAGGGATTTCAATTCCTATCATCCACACCATATATGTTAGTTAGAATTCTGTCAAAAGAACTTTTATCACATCTCTCATCAATTAATTAATCAATCAGAATAACTATTTGTGCTCACACAGCCATGTCATGGATTCTTGCCTTTCTCTTCTCTGTATAAGAGTTGGCTACCTTTCCACCCTTCCCCTAGGTTTACTCAGGCCAGCAGATGTGGGTGAAAGTTCGCAGACATTGTCACATGCTAGCAGCATCCAGGTTTGGTTCTTCTTTGCGATCCGGAGTCTTCTCATGAGTCAGACCAAGTCTTTAAATGCCATGCCTTTTCTGATCCCTCTTAAGGACTCCATCCCCACACGGTCTTGACTTCCTCTCTGGTTCCCCTGCTTCCTTCATAGACCCCCTTCGCTCTCACGCTGACTTCTGGTTTTGTTCAATGTTTCTCTTTTCAGTTTTCATTGTGGTCCATTTGCCCCTGGGCCCTTCTTTTTTGACTTGATCTTATCCGCCTCTTCCTCCTGAGCCCAATCAACTTTTAAAAAACCTATCCCCATTCTGAGTTTTCCTTGCATTCTCTGTTTATGTGTTTTAGTCTGTGTATGTGCTCCCACATGCCGTGGCATGCATGTGGACGTCAGGCAGCAGCGTAGGGAGTCAGTTCTCTCCTCCCATCATGTAGGCCATGGGGACGGAGATCAGGTTGTCGGGCTTGGCAGCCAGAGCCACCTGTCTGGCCTTGTTTCTTTTCTTAGTCCTTAAATATTCAATATAGTTTTCATTATTTTTGTAAATATTTGGGGTATATTTAAATTACCATATATCATGTCATAGTTTTCTCCCACGACATTTTTGGGATAGAGTCTCTATTGAGATTTTTTCTTCCTGATTTTCAAAGTCATTCTTCCAGACTTTGTCACTCTCTTCGTTGTTCATTGTGTGGATCTGTTTCTGTCTGTTTTCTTTTCTTTTTTTTTTTCTTTCAATGAACCAGTTGGGAAAGTCATTTCCTTAGTGATGTGCAGAATTTCACATCTTCAGGGTGTTTCAACTCTCGTTAAAATGTCTTTCCAGGTCCCCAGCTTCCCTCTTTGATATTTTTTATGTATTGCCTCTCAATTGCCAAATAGCTTCCCATTTCCTTCCCCTGGCTTTGGTGCTGGGAACCTGGGGCCTCACACGCACTAGGCAAGCACAGTACTATTGAGCTCTGTCTCAAGTTCCCAGCATCTCTGTCAATCTTTGTGTTTGTCATTTGACAACTGTAATGTGCATCCATGCATCCATTGTTCTTCGATACCCAGGCTATAGTTTTAACGAAATGCTTGGTTTTAGCTCCTGCTCTGCTATGCAGAGCGACAGTGAGATAACAGGAAATGAAGAAAAGAAGAGAGGAGAGATAAACTGCATTCTAGAATATGTTTATGAGTGGTATATTTTAAAAATATTTTGTAGCTCTGTGATAACACTATGTAAGTCTCAGATTCTCATTCTTCAGTTGGAGTTTTAGTTTAGCTTTTCTTGTGTCTTGAACATCAGAGTTTGTTAATATATATGGCTCATTACAACTGGTAGTAGGATCTGGAGAGGTGGCTCAGTGGTTAAAAGTACTTGGGGTTCTTCCAGAGGACCAAGGTTTGATTCCCAGCCTACACATGGCTGTTTGAAGCTGTCTATAATGCTAGCTCCAGATGATCTGTTGTCTTCTTCTGACCTCCACAGACAAAATACATGAAGGCAAAATACCTGTACATACCTAAAAAATTAAATAAAGGAAATAAAGGGAGGGAGCATGGACGAAGGGAGAGAGAGGGAGAGAGAGAGAAGCCTGGCCAGCAAACTGGAGTACTCTGTGACGGTTTGTTGAAAGATAAGTTGGTATTCTGAAAACAGAAGTAACTCAGATTCTGTCAGCCTCTCACACTGAGATGTCATGACTAAAAGCTGTTGAATTTCATTTGTGGCATTAGCTTAGTCCTAAGGTTAACAGATTCATTCGTGAAACATGAATATGCATGTCATGTACTATCGGGTTGGCATTTAGTCTAGATTGCTACCAGCTCTCATGACAGTTCCCAAAAGTAGTGATTGCAGTCCCATTGTGTAAGAGAGGATTGCTAAAGTCCAGTATTCAACCAGGGTCTTGCACAAGCATGCGACAAAACACAACTCAATTCTGAGCTCCTTTGACTCCAACTTACCGTGGGCTGATGGTGGACAGAACCATTCTGGTTAACAGTCTTTGTCTTGTGATTTAATAATATGTTGTCATTGGTAATCGAGGCCGTTGCCTTGACATAATGCTATTAACAGCAGAGCTGGAGGATTATATTGTTCAGTTTTCCCACGACTATGACAAGATACCTGATACCACAAAGTTAAAATCGAAGGAAAGGTTTACTTTCGCTCAAAGTTTTGGGGTTTTTGTCTATGGTTGCCAGGCTCCATTTATTTTTGGGACCTTGGTGAGGGAAGTTCTGGCAGAAACATGTCGCAGGAAGAGGATGCTCACCTCAAGGCTAGGAGAGAGGAAGGGACTGGTGTGCTATGTTCCCTTCAAGGGCACACCCCAAAAATCTTAATTTCCTTCTACTCAGCTACACCCCTTAAAATCCTACTGCTTTTCAGCAGGGTCACCAGTCAGCAGCCAATGTTTTGGGGGGTATGTGCCCAAACCCTAGCAGGGCACCCTAGCAGCATGAGTACCCACAGGACTTTGGCGTTCTGTCTGTTACTTGATGAATGCTTACGGACGTGGGGATTTTGAGTGAAAGCCGTGGAGGCTGCTCAACTCTGAGGAATGGTACAGCCAGCCCTGCCAGTCACAAGCTGTATTGATGTTCACCTACACTGGTGCCCCCGGCCTGGTTATGAGTAAGGGGTGTGGGTAGGGTCTCATTGAGCTTTCCTCTCATGTCTTGGTTTTTGTTCGTTCGTTCTATAAATGAGTCATGATTTGCATGAAAAACTCATCTCCAGCCTCATTTAGGTCCAAGATTTGCTTTCAGATCAGTGGCACTGGGACATTCAAAGTGGGACCCTCCCCCACTTCCCCACTTCCTCCACATCTTATGTGGATGCCCAGTGATTAGCATTCACATACTGTTTCAGTAGGAACTTTGAGAATCTGCTGATTATACGTGAATGTGGGTCCCTGAGTGAGCTATGAGACCCAATTGTTTATTTTTTCCCAGGAAATATTTCTCTCATATAATCTCTTGCGGGATTAAGTAGCTGCGGCAATGGGTACTGTTAGCTGAAGGGACACAAGTCATAAGGTGAATTTTCTTTTCAGTGAGGTCATGAATAGCTTGCTCGGTGCCTCAAGCTTTCAGCATGACATTGTGCCCTCGGAACTTCACTGTGTTCCCTTGGCCAGGTTCACCGGGAGAGTGGCCCAGCTTACTTTGTCTGGGCACAGCCTGGCCATATTGCTGCGGGGGGTCCATCTATTGTCTGCTTTCCCCATTCAGGTGTGTGCACGGGCAGTTCCACTCGGCACATTGTCACCTTTGATGGGCAGAACTTCAAGCTGACTGGCAACTGCTCCTACGTCCTCTTTCAAAACATAGAACAGGACTTGGAGGTGATTCTCCACAACGGGGCCTGCAGCCCTGGAGCAATGCAAGCCTGCATGAAGTCCATTGAGGTGAAGCATGCTGGCCTCTCTGTGGAACTGCACAGTGACATGGAGGTGAGACAAATTTGCTCTGGGATCCATGGCCGGGCAGAGCGGAGCTTTAGGAAAAACCGCATGGTGCTGGGAGTCAGCTTTGCCTTGACTAGCAGGGCACTTCCTCCTTCAGAGGGGTTCCTTGCTATCTCCCTAGTCTTGGCATGATTTCACATTGCTCTGGGTCCAGATTTGAGAGAGCAGATCAGTTTTAGATAGCAAGTTATGAATTTAGTCCCAGTTTCTGGCATTGATAAGGAGCTGGGTTGGCACCAGGATCATGGACGCAGTAGGCATTATGAGCCCAGTACCCAAGGCCTGGGGTCTTTCCAAATGGAAATATTTAGTCCTTAAATCAGGGCCTTTGAAAATATTTAGGGCCTCAACAAAAAATGTATGGCTTCAAAATTTAAGAGGAGACCGCCAAACCGCTATAAATGAATGTTTGATTTAATGCCTACAAAAGGTTATGTTATGCCAACGTCTTTACTTGTTCATTTAGAAATCATAAATATTTCATGGTGCGAAAACAACTTGTAGACTTGATTTTCTCACTTGGTAAGGATTCCTGAGTATGAGCACTAATTGCTGAGAAATCAAAGTTAGTCATATATCAAACGAGGAGTCATAGCCAAAGAATTCTTAAAATCAGAGTGATAAAAACCCTTCCAAAATTCTTACAACAAAATTACATTTGCTGCAGAATGTGAGTACATTTTAATATGCTTGATATGCTCTGTGGTGGGGCTTCAGAAGGAAGACACCCGTGCTCATGTGAAGGATTCGCAGCCATCCTGGCAGGTGCATCCTTCTGGAGACCCTGCCCCAGGAGCTGGCAGCTTCTCTGGCCTATCAGGAAGGTGTCATCTTTCCATACTGAGGTACACAGATCAGGTTCCTGGAGCTTTGGGCTTTCTGGTTCAGGAGCATGCTGTTCACACAGTGATATAGCAGTCTGTGCTGTCTGCACAGTGTTATAGCGGTCTGAGCTGTCCACGGTGTTATAGCGGTCTGTGCAGCCCACACAGTGTAATAGCAGTCCATGCTGCTGCACAGTGTTATAGCGGTCTGAGCTGTCTGCACAGTGTTATAGCGGTCTGAGCTGTTCACAGTGATATAGCAGCCTGTGCTGCCTGCACAGTGTTGTTATAGTGGTCTAGGCTGCCAAGCTCTCCGAAGCCCCTTTGTTTAGCAAGAGCTGCTGACAAATATCAGGTGTGAGCTAAACTTGCAGTCAGAGGAGTGTGAGCACAGAGACCCCCAGTAGCTTCAGTAAGAAGCAAGAGGGAAGCTCTGCAGCTTCTGATGCGTGAGAACTAGTAACCTTTTTCTTGTTGGAGCAGATGGCGGTGAATGGGAGACTGGTCCCTGCCCCTTACGTGGGCGGAGACATGGAAGTCAGCATCTACGGTGCGATCATGTATGAAGTCAGGTTCAACCATCTTGGCCACATCCTCACATTCACTCCACAAAACAATGAATTCCAACTGCAACTTAGCCCCAAGACCTTTGCTTCGAAGATGTACGGTCTCTGTGGTAAGGAGGTGCTCGCTCCGCTCCTCTTCTGCGCTATAAACCCAGCCATGCTTGCTGGATGTATGGAGGTTGGCGCTTATATTACTCAGTCCTGTTTCAAGCATCCAGTAGCGAGGGTCAGACCATCCTTGAGGGTGGAGAAGGGCCAAATCTTTGGCACTGCTGTCTTTTTTGGTTGCTCTAGGAATCTGTGATGAGAATGGGGCCAATGACTTCATGCTGAGGGATGGCACGGTCACCACCGACTGGAAAAGGCTCATCCAGGAATGGACGGTGCAACAACCCGGGCACACATGCCAGCCTGTTCCCGAGGAGCAGTGTCCCGTCTCTGAGAGCTCCCGCTGCCAGGTCCTCCTCTCAGCCCTGTTTGCTGAATGCCACAAGGTCCTTGCTCCAGCCACATTCCTTGCCATCTGCCAGCAAGACAGTTGCCACCAGGAGCGAGTGTGCGAGGTGATTGCTTCTTATGCCCACCTCTGTCGGACCAATGGGGTCTGTGTTGATTGGAGGACACCCGACTTCTGCGGTGAGTCCTCATATGCGCTCCCTCAACCTTGAAAACAAATCAAGTATGGGATCGTTCACACTCTCTGGTCTTCAGATTCTCATCTGCCTAATGAAGATCAGTGTTTCCTCTTAGGATTCCGGTTAGGATCAAACAAGACTGTGGATATAGAAGCCCTTTGAACGCAGAATTTTTGTGTAGATAAAAATGTATTTCTGTAATTCAAAGCGCTGTGAATTTTGTGTTTTAGACACAGGTAGACATCAGCTAAGTATTGTGTAACCAGTAACATAGAATTTGAAATTCCACCAATGGGGGATGAACACCCATTGGGCAGGCTTTTGAAATGGGAGTGGCATGCTGTCTTTTGGCTCATCAGAACTGCTGATTTACCAAGAGAAATGCTAGTGGAGACCTCGCCCCATCAAGGCAGCCTTCCTAATTGAGCCTGCCCTTTGCTTATCATTTGAAACGCACAGACTACCAGAGTGAATCAGATGTGGATTCTGTTCCCGCAAACTGCTAGCGTACAAACAACACCAACATCCTACTATATGTCAAGTGGCATCATTGACTTTCTGTACATGTTGGTGTCTCAAAGTCCATCAGCACAGAGTATCTGCATCCTTGACCAGGAGCATCTTGGCCATCTCATTTAGTGATGGGCTATTCTCTTAGTCTTCCCGCATCTCAGGTTTGGCAGAGTAGAATAAAGAACCAGATTAGCCCCCTGCCTCCTCAGCCATTTCTTAGTTCTTGGGTTTTTTGTACCAGGCCTTTTCTTTTGGGCTACCAAACAGCTCCAAATCATGAGACAGAGATTTATTAGTGATGACTGCTCAACCTTATCTTAGCTCTATTTTAACATGTTTCTCTTTATCTCCATTTTGCTTTTTTTTTTAACCTTTCTTTCTATATATTTTACTTTCCTGCTGTTTCTATGTCTGTCTGTCTGTCTGGCAGCTGTCTGACTAGTTGGCCCCTGGTGTGTCCCTCTCTTTCTCCTTGTTCTCTTCTCCTTTTCTCTCATTCTTTTTGAGTCTAGAGTTCTCCTATTTATTTCCTCTGTCTGCCAGCCCAGCCGACCTCTCGCTTGCCTAGTTATTCGCTGTTCAGCTTTTTATTAGACCAATCAGGTGGCTCAGGCAGGCAAGGTGAAACAGCAACACATCTTTTCATAATTAAATAAATGCAGCAAAACAAATGTAACACACCTTTACACAGTTAAAGTCATATTCTGTAACATAAACAAATGCAGCACATCTTTACATAGTTAAAATAATATTTCATAGCAGGGTTTTATGTCCATGGGGATGGTATGGCTTCCACTCTACCGGCTTGCAGACTAATAGACAGAAGCTGTGGTCTGTATTATGTTTACCTGCTTTGTGTATGTCCTCAGTGTTTATTGTGCACACAGAGATAACCCCTGTGCTTTGGAAACCACCACTACCTGTCTGAGTATGGCCATGTGAGGGAGTTTGCCCAGCCAGGTTATAATGTGAGAAGGGAGTTTCCTAGTGGCTTCGCTCCCCGGGATCTTTCTTGTTACTATGGATTCTTTATTTCAGAGGATTTTTAAAGTCTCAGATATGTCTGTATTCTAAAGAAAGAATGGCAGAGCTTTCATATTATTGGTTGGGGTTATAGTTGGCTGCAAGTAGCATAGAAGTAGGCATTCCTGTCATTTAGATGATCAGAAGGAGATGGCATCACTGGTGCTGACCATGGCCTTCTTCCCAAGGCTGAAGATGCAGCTCTTGGTATGGAGTGCAGGGTCCCACTGGAGCTACTGGAAGAAGGCACAGCTGTCTTTCTAAAGGAAAATAGATCACAGGGGCCCACCGATAGGCTATTTCCTTCCTCTCTCCCAGCTAATTGATCAGAACTTAGTCATGTGACTGCACACAATCACAAAGGAGGTTTTGTATTCATTCTTCTGAGTGGTCGTATGCCGAAGCAAGGATTCTAGTACAGTGGAAGGTGAAGAGAGTGGACACTGGGGGAGACTAATTGTGTCTGCTCTAGAAAGTTTGTCAGATGCTTGGCCATCTTGAATCAGCAGTGCTTCTTTTGCTTCTGGCTGGTGTAGGCCACTGAGAATGACTTCATTCTCTGTCTACAGCTATGTCATGCCCACCGTCCCTGGTATATAACCACTGTGAGCGTGGCTGCCCTCGGCACTGTGATGGGAACACTAGCTCCTGTGGGGACCACCCCTCAGAAGGCTGCTTCTGTCCCCAACACCAAGTCATGCTGGATGGCAGCTGTGTCCCCGAGGAGGCCTGCACTCAGTGTGTTGGGGAGGATGGAGTCCGACATCAGGTAGGAGCCTGGAATCTCCATCTCCGTGGGTTGGCCCTTCCACTTCCCGCAGCAGGGTTGACTCTTATGGAATCGTAGAGGAATAGGAAGGTTGCATGCATACCAGTGCTGGATTCGGACAGATCACAGTTTAGCTCTTGGGTCTCCCATGGATTAGCTGTGGGACCAAACACCAAAGGGTTAGCATATCATTTAATATTATTTTTATTCATGCATGTAGAGTGATATAGGAACTCAGGAGGGAAGGAGAAAATAACGTAAGATGATGCCTGCCACTATTCAGTCATACTATGTACTTTGTATGCTATCTTCATATTCTTTAAAGATGTGTTTCTTTTCATGCAGAGCGTCTGTAGTCACCCGAGGCCAACTGAGTTTAAGGGGTACAGATGAGGAGTCCATGACCTTTCCTCATTGTGGGGTTCTTTATTGCTTTTAGTGGACTGATGCACACTGCAAATGTTTCAGAAGGTTTTTGTTTCTTTAACCTATTTGATTATGAAACATGTGTCTGTTTGTGCATGCCCCTCTGTGTGTGTGTATGTGTGTGTGTGTGTGTGTATCTGTGTGTGTGTGTGTGTGTGTAAAACATCCTTTGAACTCAGGCTCTATCAGAAGATGCTAGTTTAACCCACCCTGCTTCTAAATACAGAGAGCCCTCTAGGAACCCAGCTGAGTCAACTTTCCTGTGGCTCCAGCTTGTAGAGACGGGTTTGGTGTTGCGCTCAGCATTTGAAGCTCAGTGTAACTCTGACGACCTGCCCTTTCTATTATTCAGAAGCACGTTTACTGCGATTGTTCCTGGGATGATTTGCCTGGGAATCATTGAGTTGCCAATTCTTTTTGCTTTCTGGGAGCTCACGAGCACACTTCCAGAGGATATTATTTATCAAGCCTTCCACTGGTCAATGATAGTAGTCTTCCCTCTTCCAAGTGGATAACCTCTATATTTACAGATTAGGTACATAGCAGCCCTGTCCTTCATCATTGTCAGTGACTTCACCAAGCATGGTAGATATAGAAGTCTATTTGGCTCCTAGTAAAGGGGGATGTGCTCTCAACACCTAACATTTTCAGAGGTTCAGTCCATTGTCATCGTGATGCCACATGGTGCCATGCAGGCAGACATGGTGCTGGAGAAGTAGCCAAGTGTCTGTCCTACATATTGAATTGCAGACAACAGGAAGTGGTCTGAGACACTCACTGGGCATGGCTTGAGCATACAGGAGACCTCAAAGCCTGTCTCCACAATGATAGACTTCCTTCCACAAGGCAACACCTACTCCAACAAAGCCACCCCTCCTCATAGTGCCACTGTCTATTTTCTTTCAAGCCACCACACTCAGCAAGAGAACTGTTTCCCCTTCATGCCCCAGCTGGGCTAACGTACCCCTGTATTTAGTCACAGCTGGTGGAAGTTGTGGTAAAGCTAGCCAACCGAAGAGAATAAAGACAATCAAAAGCCACAGTAGCTCCATTGTTTTGTCTGTGACATTGTAAACCAGGACATAGATCAGTTTTGATTTTCTCCAAGTCCCTGTGGGGTCATGATCACATGTCATATTTAATGGATGAGAAGTCCAGGGTTCATATGGCATGGGCTATATGGCATGTGCGATGGGACTGCTGTTGGTGACACCAGGTCATCCTGCGTTGTCCCAGCTCTGCTGTGGACCTCAGGAGGAGCTACTACCTAAGACCTGCGCTGAGAGCGCACTGATGCAAGCACGTGCATCTGACTGACAGCAGTGGGGAACGGGTGGGGCCTCTTGCTTGAGGTCAGTAGTTGAACTTCATCCCATTGAGGCCCATTTTTTTCTCACCGTGAATAGGCAGAGGGGGAAGAAACCCAGACATACTCGTCCACCACATTTCAAATTGCTAAGCTAATTAAGTCCTTGGACATAAGCGTCCCCGAGTGAGTTGGCAAAACCTCACATTTCACTCCCTGATCCTCAGGGCTCCTGGGTTCCTACGGGGTGGGCAGGTGGCTCTAAGGCATTTGTGTATGGCGTTAACACCCGGTGGTCATTTCAAACTGTGTGAAGCGCAAAGTGCTTCCTCTTGAAGGCAGAAATGGTCTTGCCCTCTTCCTTGGCTTCCTGTGGTGAGGAGTAAGCTCTCCAGCTGAGTCTTCCTGGCTCCACGAGTGTCACACGTCTACAGGTCCCAAAGGCAGGAAACGTGTGACTTTTATTGTAACCTTGGTGTGGTCAACACTCTCTCCCCCCTCTCCTCTCTGACTCTGTTTCTCCTTCTCTCTGTTTCCCTCACTTTCCACACAACAAATTGGAATAGGCACATGAGTTGCATTAAGGGATCTGTCCAAAAAGCACATGATTTTGGACATAAGAGCGGTTTTCTATTTGAAAAAAAAAATCGAGTATAGAATTAATCAAAACCTCTGACGAGAACACAGCCGGTTTTAGTTATTCAGAAAATAGAGTTTAAATGGGAGAATACAAGCGCTTATCCAGCCACCTGTGTTCCCAGCATCCGCTTTAAAGCCGAGAAAGAATGAAAATCTAATATGAAGAACATTTCCATTAAATGAATTTTCAGACTGAAACAGAAAGCCCAGAAAACCTTCCTTCAGGGAAATAACCGGGGCTTAAATCTGCTATACCCCGGGAAAAGGGAAAATATTTACAGGTTTCCATAGCTCTTGTTTGTTTTACAGAATGCACCGTGGAGATGTGAGCTTTTGTAGTAGGATCAGATGGGGTCTGGAGTCCCGCACAGGCTGTGGTCTCTCCCGGGAGCCGCTGCTGGTGCAGCGATATTCAGAGTACCCCCTCAGCTCAGGGGGACATGCATTCTTTACCCTGTGCCTGTGGCCTGGCACCTCCTTTCTCCAGAGGCTCTGAAGCTCAGGCTCAGGCTAGGGGCTACATTCCTTTGGCACCTTCCACTGAATGAACCCTGCAACTTCTAGTGGGTGGCTTATCGCAACATGTGTCTTTTGACTGGCCTTGAGCACTTCGGTTTTCCTACCCCATACTCTCTGCAGCCTGTTCTTTTGGCCCCTTTGGTTTGGCCCCTTGAAATCTAGCTGTTCTTCTTATACCTGCTCTGTGCCTTCCTTGATTTGGACTCTGGATGACAAGTTCAGCCTGCAAAACAGCTTGGGCCTGTGTAACAGCACCCCCTGCTGGCATAGTTGCTGCAGTCAGACTGGTGGCATCTCCAAGGGCTGAACTTACTCGCTTTTTTCAGGGGCAGTTGATTCGGTGTCCTGCCTTGGGTGTGCTTGGCTAAAGCTCCCCAGGAGGGTGAAAAGTCCTAAAGGAATAAGTTGAACACTCATTTTGGGGTATCTTTTCGATGATGGGCTCCAGACCGTCAGCCCTGTGGAGTCTGCACATGCGTTGGTGGGAGGGAGGTCAATCGCACCGCGGTATCAGCACCACGTTCTGATCGCTGGACAGGCTTTATTCTTTAGATAGCTGAGGTCCGCATTTAGAATGAGTAAGGATAAAAGAGAACAGAAACATCATAGCAAGACTCCCTCCTTCTCGGCTGTCATTCTCAGCTTCCTGCCCCAGAAGGGAGCCAGTGCCCTGTGCACCTTCCCGGGACTCCAAGCCTTGGCCTGAAATAGCATCTACAACAGCCTCATCCCCCCTTTTTGGTTTGCATTTCTTTTTATCCATCTCCTCTCTCTTTTTTTTATCCCTCCTTTTCTTCTTCCTCTTTCTCCTTCTATACCCCAAGCCTCATTTTTTTTCCCTTGATTCAAGCGCTTATATTTAGCCCAGGCTAGTGTCAAACTCCAGATCCCACTGTCACTGTCTCCCCGGGGCTGGGAATGTAGGTACACACCCCACCCCTCTCCTGCTCTTCTCTGGTTTTTCTGCTTCCAGTCCTCTCCTCCTCCATCCTCCTAACAGTCAGCAGCTTGGCTATTTGCCACGTTTCTTTCTGAGACAGGGTTCTCTTACAAGTAGCGCAAATTCAAGCAGACAGGCAAGGCTGCCACTTGGCCCACCTGCCTTATGCCCCATGTTCCAGGCCCTCAAGAGGGCAAGCCAAGCCATAGGTGGGAGTACCGACTCCCATGATCCCGGGGCTCAGACTACAGTGTCCTGCAACCCTGCTTAGCTTTGTCTTCCCCTCAGTTCCTGGAGACCTGGGTCCCAGAGCATCGGCCCTGTCAGATCTGCGCGTGCCTCAGTGGCAGGAAAGTCAACTGCACTGCACAGCCGTGTCCCACAGCCAGAGGTAAGTGAGGCCCATGTCTGCTGCCCCTGCAGGAAGAAGGACTCCATGGGCCTCCAGCCACCCTGCCCTGATGGGCCAATCCAAATAAAGGTCACATGGATATGTTCTTCTTGAAGAGACCCCATTTCCATTTGCTGAGGCCAGGAGTCCCTTTTGGCCCCTGGAGCAGATGCTCTTGTACTTCCCCCTGTCCTTCCACCCAGTGCTGTCATCAGACTCAGAGGCCCCTGGAGGGAAATCCTGAGGATGCTAGCAAAACCCATTGTGAAGACTCATTCTGTCCAACATCCTGTCTTGGTCCCAATCCTTTGGGAATCCCATGTGGGGTCTGTGCTGGCTTTCCCTGAATGAGAAGTTTGCAAACCTTCTCTAGTCTGGGCCGTAGTTGATTTTTGTTTCTGAATTTTGTGCCTGTTCTTCTCCCCCAGCTCCCACGTGTGGCCCGTGTGAAGTGGCTCGTCTCAAGGAGAGTGCGAACGGGTGCTGCCCAGAATATGAGTGCGGTATGTGCCCACCCGGCCAATTCCTCCAGGGTCCAGACCCCAGTCCAGCCCCAAGTGGGTCAGGTCATAGATACCTGAAAATGCTCTGTTCTTAGTCACAGGGTATGTGAAGGAGGTGGGAGACGACAGATTCTTATGGAGTGGCTTTAATGTGAGATGTAAGAGCCATGATAGCATTGGGGGTGATTGCCGGAGCTACAGTGGTTTGCTGAGGAAAATGCCATACTGCCAGGAGATGTTTCCAGTGAGATTTTGAGGACATTGGCTATGGGGAAGGCCACGTGCAGGCCTTCAGCACATGGCTGTGTATGGGGGGGAGGGGCGGTGATGGTGGTGAATGACAGTGTAATTCAGGGGCTTCAGAGACAGTAGCGTGCCTGCATGACAGGGCGCTAATGGCGTTCTCATATCTGTCTCATCAGATGTGTTTATTAATTCATGCTCCGAAGGTGGGTCTTCAAGGGAGAGCAGAGAGGCCAAGGGAAAGGCCATGGGACTAGAAAGGAAGCCAGAATTCTGGGAAGTTGATTTATTCTGAAGAAATCAATCAGATTTCAACACAAATCTTATAAAGGCTTCAATCTGGTTTGAGAACAATATTATCAAATAGATCTCCTGAATGTTCGTGGTAGAGAAAATTAGGGGATCATTTAGGTTCAGTCTCCCAACTTATAGATAAATTTAAGATTCTATAATGTGCTAGGGACTGAACTTTCCTTAGTTCATGAAATCCCCAGGCTAACCTGGTAAACTAGAGTTTCCACTATACAGAAGGGGAAACTGAGATCTAGAGAATTCAGACTTGGCAGAAAGGCTCCAAGTCTTTGCAAATGATACTATTAGTCCATGTGAAGGTAACATGACATCTACATGACATCTGTCATCCATTATCTATCTATCTGTCTGTCTGTCTATCTATCTGTCTGTCTGTCTGTCTGTCTGTCTCCTATCTCTCTATCTCTATCTATCTATCTATCTATCTATCTATCTATCTATCTATCTATCTATCTATCTATCATCATCCATCTTCCTTCTATATCTAAGCACCTACTCACCTGACCATCTACTAGCTGTCTCTCATCCACTTTCCCCTACCCCTGTCCATCTGTCCATCCATCCATCCATCCATCCATCCATCCATCCATCCATCCACCCATCTCTTTTTAAATCTCCATCTCCACCTGCCTCTATTGGTCATCACCATCCCCCTAAAGTTGTAGAAATCCACAGGAGAGGGTGTGTGAATCTCAAGGACAAGCAATAAGAGAGTAACCTCACCAAAACTCTTTCTTGAACCTCAGTGTGTGACCTGGTCAACTGCAACTTGCCTCCGGTGCCTCCATGTGAAGGAGGGCTCCAGCCAACCCTGACCAACCCTGGAGAGTGCAGACCCACCTTCGCCTGTGGTAAGGCTGCCGTGGGGAGGAGCAGCTGTGGGGCCATTCTATCCTAGCCTTGGAAAGTCATCTGCTGTTTTGGGGACCAAGATTGTTTCATTTCCTTTTCAGCTAGCTGAACCTACGTTTAGGGTACATTTGGGAAAAAAAAGGGTTAAGGGCATACTCGAGTCCTCTGACAGCCCTGGCTATATCAGCTGCAGGTGTACCAGTGAGGACATGGGTGCAGCTATGTCATTTGGGGGGTACATCAAGACACAGGAGTGGTGGAGAGGTAGCTCAGTGGTTTAAAGCACTGACTTCTCTTCCAGAGGACACAGGTTTGATCGCCAGCATCCACATGGCTCCTCATTGTCGGTGCAGTTCCAGGGGATCTAACATTCTTTTCTGGTCTCTGAAGGCACCAGGCATACATGTGTTGCACAGATATACATGTAGACAAAACATCAACACACTTAAATAAGTTTCAAACAAGCTAACAAACACAAGGAAGATGATGGGGCTCAGGCAGTGAGATTTCAAACCCAACAGTTACTTCTGCCATGGAGCGGAAGGACCAGTGCCTTGCCTATCTTCTTATTTTCTCTGTAGGCTTATATATTTAATCATAAAATACATTTTTTTAAACGCAGAGGTGGGCTAAAATGGGACACGGTGAGACACGGAATTCTGTGTCTAGTTACCAAGGGCCCCTTTCAAGTCTAGGGGCGTTCTTGGATTCCTACTTTGGAACATCACTTGAGTTCCTCAGTGCAGGCTTTGGGGTTGAAGGGGTCACATTACAAGGAAGTTGGGATTAGGTGTAGGGTGCAGGAATGGGCTCGAACATCCATAAAATAACATTGTGGTGGTGACAGTGTTGTTGGCAACATTTCATCTGTGTGTCGTTGGAGGTGGTAAGACTGGAGGGTGATGTTTGAGGTCCTGAGGTGGGGATAGGATCCTGCTAGCTGACACCGTATGCAAGTGTCTACCGGCCACGATTTGCCTTGGTCCCTCCAGGCTTTAGGGGTCCGTGTCTGCTATCTCTCAGAGTCTGTGGTTGGGAGGACCGTGCCTCATCAACATGTCCTTAGGGGCGTTAGTGTAGGGATTGAGTGACCTCTCCGTTCTCCATGAGGATTTCCACCCTTGTATTTTTCATTAGTGCTGCATTCAGAAGATTGGCCATTTTGGGGGTATCTGAATATCCTATAGCCACTGAGCTGAGTGCATGTACATATACTCAATACCCTGGATCTGAAGTTCCCTAGAACCCTGCCTCAGCCAAGCATGTAGCACTAGCAGAGAATGGTGCTCAGTGTGGCAGAACTGAGGGTATCACCTGTATCCACCCCAGCCTGCAGGAAAGAAGAGTGCAAAAGTGTGTCCCCACCCACCTGTCCCCCGCATCGAACACCCACCCTTAGGAAGACCCAGTGCTGTGATGAGTATGAATGTGCTTGCAGCTGCGCCAACTCCACAGTGACCTGCCCACTCGGGTACCTGGCTTCGGCCGCCACCAACGACTGTGGCTGCACCACAACCACCTGTCTCCCCGACAAGGTAGGCACTGCCCACCTCTGGCCGCGATGCTGGCCCACTCATTGTTCTTCACAGGAGATTTGAGCTTCCCAGCCCTCTTCCTCTCTGAACCAAGGGTGAGCAGTCAGTGTTCCTTCTCATGCACAGGGAAATATCATTAACTCAGGAGGTAGTGACAGTGAGTCTACTATGTATTCGTCAAGGCTAGACGCCGAGGTCGCAGTCATCGGTGTATTGCTTGAACAAGGTTAGCCAAGGAGAGACCGTGGTTGCAAGGATTATTTAGAGAGTAGTTAATAGTGTACTCATCTGTCCATTGCTTTCAGTCCATCCATGCATCCATCCTCCCTCTCCACATACTCAAGCTACTACAATGTTTTAACAGACTGGTGTTATGTTCAATGTTATGGGAACCATGTAGAATACAATCCCGACTTCTGCTCTTGTTAGCATGTATTGCCTTAGTCTGTAATTCCAAACAGTAAGCTATAAATAGCAGTCGAAAAGAGGAGAGATCCACCATGACTTACTTGTGTGTATGGGAATATGGCTTCTCATCCCCTAAACCCTTTCCACACCATGGATATCACTAATGATTAAATGACTCCAAATGAGTTCATTCCTGGAAACTGTGTCACCAGGTTTGTGTCCACCGAGGCACCATCTACCCTGTGGGCCGGTTTTGGGAAGAGGGCTGTGACACCTGCACCTGCACTGACATGGAGGATACTGTCATGGGCCTGCGTGTGGCCCAGTGCTCTCAGAAGCCCTGTGAAGACAGCTGCCAGCCGGTAAGTGGGTCACAAGGGCTGGGTGCTGCATGGAACCATTGGGTAAGGAAGAGGGGAAGGGATATGGGGGTGGGGAGGGAGGGAGGGAAGGAAGAGTATTTATCTATCTACCTATCTATATTGAAAGAGAGAAAGAGGGATGGATGGATGAATGGATGGATGGATGGATGGATGGATGGATGGATGGATAGAAAGGAATAAAAAAAGAATATAGCATAGACCTTTTGAGTGGTTTCCTTTAACAAGGCCATGTTTCCTAAAGTTCCATGCCTCCTAATATTCAGTGAAGCTCTATATCCCATGGTTTAATCCGTTGATAAAGTTGGAGTCCTCATTATCCAGTTACCACCCAAAGACCCCACTTTTAAACACTGGTGCCTTTTGGTCAAACCTTCAACGCATGAATGTTTAGAGCAACACTTCAGATCCATGCCTCAGAAGGTTGGGTAAAATAAAAGAAGTGTGAGAAAAAGATTGTCATGCGGCCCTTCTGTGGTCTGTCCTCGGTTAGTGGGTGTGGCTATTGCATGGTTTTAAGTCCATACTGGTTTGAGCAGAGCCACAGGAAAATATCGTCTTCATCCCCCTTGTCTCTTCTACCCTTAGACACCACCCCAGCGAACCCTAGAACAGACCCACACCGAGTCTTCTGTAATCACTCCTTCTTCCATGTATGGCAGTGTTTCCACATAGACTGGCAATTTTTGGATCACTTGAGGTCTAGAACATGTGACCTGTACTCCCCAAATTCTGTCATTTTCTGCTAGGGAACTTGTTCTAGCACACCGAGGACTGCTCAGACCCTAGAAGCAGGGACTATGTATTCTTAGGGAGACCTGTGGGTCAAACAAATCTAACAGGCTTGATCCTGTGTCATCGCTATAGTCTAGTGAACCCAGACATGTTAAAGCAGAATTGCTGAGCATGCAAGTGCATGCACCTGCAATTGCTGCTGTCAGTATCCACAGCAGGGAAGGCTGTGCTCTCAAAGCTGTTTGGGGTACATGGATGATGGGGGAAGTGTGGGCTTTGGAACAAGCTCTGGAATGGGTGAACTTTCCGCTTACCTGCTATCCAACCTATAAAGGGACTCAAGGAACTGCTGATGCCTTTGGGAGGGGATGCAGTAGAATCCACAAAGGCCCTTCTGGGAACTCCCAGCTTTGAAACTCCACTGGTCTCCACTGAATCCCTTTGACCATTGGCAGAGATGGTAGTAACATGTTATCTATTAGACAGGGAGAGAAGTGTGAGAGTTCATTTTTATAAACTTGACACCCAATGTTTTTGCAATATTTGTGTTACTTCTTTAAGAATTTCATAATGTATACTGAACTCCTCTCATTACCAACATTTCCACTCTCCCATCATGACCTACCCAACTTTGAGATTTCTTCTTCTTTTTCTTCTTTCCCCGTTGAGTTTGTGTTGTCCAGCTCACCTTGGGAGTGTGACCAACCTACCAGGGGTCAGTTACATCATTAAAGAAAATGGACACTCTTCTTTCAGATGCCTCCAGCTCCTCAGATGGTGGTAGGATTTGATCCACCTTCCCCACCCTATGGTAGGATTCTGTCTGTCTAGAGCTTGAGCAGGCCTGTGCATAATGTCACAATCTCCATGAGTCCACATGTGCAGCTGCCCTGTGGTGTCTGAAAACCCATTCCCTTCATGTCATCCACCACCTCTGGCTCTTAGTCTTCCTGCCTCTTCTTCCACAAAGACCCCTGAGCTTTAGAGGGGAGAAGTCAAACATGAATGTCTCATTTAGGGCTGAGTACTCTGTAGTCTTTTATTCTCTGCATGTTGAGCAGTTGGTGTTCTTGTTACAGTTTTTTCATTGGGGGATTTTGATTTCAAAGGATAGAACTCATTTACAATAACTATAATAAATAATCTGCAGGAAAGATGCAGAGGAACCCTCTAGAAATGAATGGTGTGGTATATGGGAAGGCAGCACAGTCATGTGACTTTTTTTTCTTGTCACATCCGTGGCAATGCATAATGACAAGGACACTTTCTGAGACACATGCTGTTGGGTGACTTCATAGTTGTAAGAACATGACAGAAAGTACTTATACAAACCTAGATGGTGTATGTATATTCGGCAGGCCTCTTGATGTCATCTAAAGACACAC
Source organism: Arvicola amphibius (assembly GCF_903992535.2). Lineage (NCBI taxonomy): Eukaryota > Metazoa > Chordata > Mammalia > Rodentia > Cricetidae > Arvicola > Arvicola amphibius. Next base: position 23,742,564 of record NC_052048.2, on the reverse strand, counting down.
TCAGCATGAGGTGGTTTCCAGTGTGACATGACTTGTTTTCAGTAATTTTTTTTTTATTTTACAAGTAGCAGGGATACATTAAAAAATAATGGTGATTGTATTGTGCATACACAGACTAGTTGTACAGGCATTCGTAAGGTTCTGCACACTGGATGCAGTGTGTATGCCGCCTTTTTATGTGACTGGTTGGGTCAGAGGTCTGTTGACAGCCATGTCACAAGCGTGAGAACAGTGCACTATGCTGATATGTTAGGATGCTAGAGGATGGGAATGTTTTAGCTCCACTCTAATACATTTGTTTGCTAACATAAGCAGAGAAAATACTGAGACATTGTTCGCTCTGTAGTCCAGACTGGCCTCAAGCTTGTGATCTTCCTGTTGCAGTCTCAGGAGTCCTGGGATTACAGGCATATGCCACATAGAATGCCTGCTTCCATTGTAATGTTAATCAGCCACTGCCATACGTGTGGCCCATCGTTGACTGGAATGTCCGTATGGTACAGGATAATGTTTTCTTCATTCTCGTGGTATTTATCAGGAGAAAGAAGAGTGAAGGCTGTTCTTTATATTTGTCCATAGGAATTGAGGGGCCAGCATAGGAAGTGGAGTTGGCCACAGCTCTTCAACTCATCAAAACCAGTAAAATTTGGGTGACTTAGAGCCCACAGCCCATTCTGTTAGGCTGTGTAACTGAAACCCTGAGTTTTATGGTTTGAAAATGAAATATAGCCTCCTGTGCTGAATGCTTGGTTCCAGGTGGTAGGGCCGTGTGGGCGGTGGCAGAAATTGCAGGAGGTAAGGCCTACCTGGAAGAATTGGGAGAGTGTCTGTGAGGTTGAATGTGGCTTCCATCCCTGTTTGGTTCCCTGCTTCCTGTTCTGCCATGGGGAACTTAGTCACAGCAACACAGAAGTCACTAATAATATCCCCAATGGTGCATGCACCAGTGGGATTCTGGGAAGAAGGATGGGTTCTTCAGCATATGGCCCCCAGATAGCCTCTACAGGGGACATGGCATCAGAACTCCATCTGCATGTCAGTCATGGTAATCATGGTTGAAGGATTGTCCTGCTAACATTAGGAATTTACTTTCCAGTGGTGAATGCCTGCAGGTTGGGTGGCTATACTTTATACTCTCTTCTCTTAATTTGAGAGCCAGTAGAAACAGGATGGAAAAAAAGAGTAGGTTGGAGGGTCTGAGATGAATCTTTTGACAAGACATATCAGCTAGAGAGTTTGGGGGAATAATGGAAAAGGAGATGAAGAAAACGTTTGTTTTGTTTGACTCTTCTGAGATTGTTGGGAGGGTGATTTAGCAAGAGGAATTCTGTAGTATGTCTGGGGGCATCTGGGCATGAGAAGCCAGTGGGTCTCTGGGATCAAGGTAGCTAGGGATCATTTATAATATTGACAGTGTGAGGTGCATCAGAAGACTACAGGAGTATGGCCATCCTGATGACTCAGCACTTTTAGAGGCTTTAGGGAGGTAGACCAGATGCCTGGAGGCATTGCTTAACTCCCCCAGGTTTCCCTGGGGTCTCTGCTTCCCTCATGGCCTTTGACATGTCCTGTGTTATAGTGAAAAGTGTATAGAGTATATTATCCCAGTTCGTCAGCTCTTCTGTAGCTCCCTGCACCTCATCTATGCACAGTAAATGACTTGAGCCTTAGTTGATAAAAGGCTGGGGACAGCTTGCTACGCACTGCTGTGACGCGGGTAGGGATGTCAATAAGTCCCATGGAGATGGTGTGAACTTGAGCTAAGTCTCTGGGGTGGTTGCACGTCCCCAGGGAAGCAGTGTTGGTACCTCTTCAGATTTGACCCTGCGCTTGAGTGTGCCTGGGGAGCCGCGTATACTTGGCATCCCTGCTATCTGAATCAGCCAGCTATCCTTTCTTAAGGACACAGCCTCAAGGTAAAGCCTTGTCCTGGGTTCTTTGCCCTGAGCTCCAGACTCAGCCACTCTGCTATTGTCATTTTTTTTTGCCCATGATGTTCGGAGGAGGATTTTAATCTGAGTTTTTTAAAAAGATTTTTTAAAGTTTTAATTTTAGGTGTATGATCTATGTGTGTGCACTGCATGCATGCCTGGTGGCCACACAGGTCAGAAGGGGCATTGGATCCCCTATAACCAAAGTTACATGTGGTGGTGAGTTACCATGTAGGTGCTGAGAATCAAATCTGGGTCCCTTTAAGCACTGAGTAATCCATCCAGCCCCTCAGTCTGAGTTCTTAATATTTTGGCCATATTAGAGGATCTTCCAGAGGCAAGATGGACCCACAAACTCCTAGCATGCTGGCCTTCCGTGCGAGGGTCTCTGGGGGGGAAGGTCAGTCTCTATCTTTTCCTCACCACAGTTTTTAAAATAGATGCTATAATGTTTAAACTACCTGGTAAATGTCGAGGATGCTCACGTCTACAAATTAGTGTGCTAGCTGGCTTTGCATCACTCCGACAAAGCACTTGAGAAAATCAACTCGGGGGAAAGGTTAATTATGGCTCGTGGTTTCAGTCGGTGGTCAGTCATTCTCTTTACGGGGAGGCAGAATATCAGTGTGGGGAATGTATTGTGCAGCAAAGAAGTTTATCTCATGATAGTCAGGGAAGGGGAGAGATGGAGGGAGGGCGCAGAGACAGACTGGGAGTAGCGTGAATTCTAATCGGTCTTAATAAATAAAACCTGGAGTCAGATATTACGGGGTGAAAGCTGAAGGATCAGAGAAGCAGAGCAACTACCCACAAGAGAGACCTTTTACCTCCACCAATGCTTAGACTGGAGGGGCGATCCTGTCCTCAGACTGCATCCTCACCGACTGCAGGGGCAATCCTCAGACTACACTGAGCTCCTGTCTCCTCCTACCTTATATTCCTCTCTCTGCCCAGCCATACCACTCCTGTCTCCACCTCCCTAGTGCTGGGATTAAAGGCATTGGGTCCCAAGTGCTGGGATCACCTCTGTGTGAGCTTTGTTTTTCCTCTTAGACAGATTCAGTATTGCCTAGGGTGGCCTTGAACTAACAGAGATCCCTCTGTCTCTGTCTCCTGAGTCCTGGGATTAAAGGTGTGTTCCAATACTGCCTGGCCTTTTGTGGCTTAACTCTGCGCTCTGATCTTCAGGCAAGCTTTATTTGTTAAAACACAGCTGGGGTCCAAGATCGTCCTTCCAGGGCACACCCTCAGTGATCCAATTTGCTTCCATTAGGCTCTGTCTCCAGAATTTTCTATCACCTTGCAGTTGTACCACAGGCTAGGGAACAGCATGTGGTAATTTCAGGGACATTTAAGAACCAAAGCATTACCCACCGTGAGAAATACTAGGATCATGATACATGTTTGTGCAGGTCCTCACCCCAGAGCAAAGACTAGAGCCCAGGCATTCAGAGATTGTATTGCAGTCAACAAGCTACCCTAGGTTTGGCCATGGTCAGATTCATTAGGTGTGTCTAACTGAACTCTGAACTGTCTTCAGTATTCATCCACACTAGATGTTGGTCTCAACATGGAATGTTCCGGAGGGGGTGTTGATCTCTTCAGCCAGCAAAGACCTAGCTTAGTGACCCAAGGCTGGAGTCTCTTGGTCACTTCTTGGTGTGATTCTGAGGCTAGTGGGCAGCAGGGATGAAAATATTTAGCCCACATGTCTTGGTTGTCCCCAGGGATCAGCAATCCTGAAGCTCATGTCAGCCCTGTTTCTCAGGCTGGTTTGGCCTCCACTCTGTGTTTTTGTTTTTCAGGGCTTCTCTTACGTTATCCGTGAAGGGGAGTGCTGTGGAAGGTGCCTGCCCTCTGCTTGCAAGGTTGTGGCCGGCTCTCTGCGGGGAGATTCCCTCTCTGCCTGGAAGAGTGTAAGTTTGGGCCCCGGGGAAGGGGGAGAGGAAGGTGTTGAACTCCAACCTGGGAATCCATTTTGCTGTCCCTCAGTTCTGGCCTGGTTTTCTTCTCCTTCTTCTTTGCTTTTCCTACAGGGAGCTTGTCTGGCGATTGGTACTGTCGGAATCCCAGCTGGGTTCCTTTACCCCTTAGGAACTAGTTAAGGCTGTCTCAGACTTCACATTTTGTGGATTCGAGGAGAAGCCTGGTGGCCTTCCTGAGAGATCTAGAAACTCCCAGGGACTTGTGGTCTCCAGCTCACGGTGACTCTGAGGTCGCGCAGTCCCTCCGTGGTCGAGGGGGCTGGGCTCATCATCTTGGATAGTAGGTGGTCCGTCAGGTTTTACAGGCTACAAGCACTGTACTGTACTGTGCTGGTCAGCCCTGGACTTTGTCATTAACTTCCATAGAAACTTCCCCCCAATGGTTTGAGAGGGTGGAGAAACTTACAATTCAAAGCAACAAGTAGATTGTTGGCAAAGTTCCTCAGCGGTTCCTGCAAGTCTAGGTTTAACATTTGGCTGCATTGCTGGCCCCTATCTCCTGCTCTTTCCTGTCTCCTCTGCCTGCAGAATTCCTTCCTGTAGTTCAGAGCAGCTTGGTTAGCTGTTTTCTGTGATCCCTGGAGGTTCACTTTGGACAGCTCATCAAGCCATTTTCCTTAAAGTATTTTTTGTTTTTATTTGACAGTTCCATACATTTATATAATAAATTTCAGTCATTTTCATGTCCTGTTCCCAACTCTCTCCTCTCCTTCTTCACTGAAGCCCTTCTTAATATGTCTCTCTCCTGTTTTCATGTCTTTTTTTGTGTGTGGCCCACTGAGTTCAGTTAAAGTTTCTTTTCCTGGTATGGATAGGAGGTTATTATGAGAACATCAGTGGTTGCCCCCAACAGTTGTTAATTGCCAATAGCTCCTCAAGGGGGCTTCGTGGGCTCTCTTGTGTGCTACTATTTTTGGAGAGACATGACCCATCATCTCTTGACCCAAGAATGGAAACCATTGACAGATCAAAGGATGGACACCAAATTTTAGCCTGGTAAACCAATGAGTTTTATTGGGGTTACTTATAGACATATAGGTGAGAGGTTACTTGCAAGAGCAGAAATGACTCATAGGAAGTTACATCAGCAAAGCTCACCCCAGCATGGGTGACAACACACTAAAGTTGGAAACCTGGAGCCCACCACAGAGCCTGCAGGCTGCTCAGTGGGTTAGAGAGTGTCCTTTATAGGTAGTTCAGTTGGTGTGAGCCTCTTCCATGCAACTTGGCTGGTCCCTTCTCTTATGGGCAACTCAGCTGGTCTTAGCTCCTTTTAGGAAGCTCAGCTAGTCTAGAGTGTCTCTGAGCAGTCTTATATATGGCTTATATAACTTTGGAGAGGGGAAGGCCTAGTGATTCTGGCCAGTTTCAGCAACTTCCTGAAGACTTTTGAATTGCATACTTTCCGATTTTGAGGAGTGTTCCTGCAGGACGAAATGTTTTGCCTCCTCTTACAATATGCTGTTTCTTAAAGACCTTCCTTCCAGATGAAAGCTTTGTCTGGGAGGAAACTGCTATACAGCAGGCTCCCCCTCCTCCATGCTGAGGTTGGAGGGGCCTGTCTTGTGCTGGTCTTGTGCAGATAGCCGCAGCTGCCATGAGGTTCTGAGTGCAACAGCGGGTCCTGCCTAGAAGACAGCTCTTTGGCAGCACATCTCCCCATCTGGAACGTATATTCTTTCTACCCCTCTCCTATGCTATTCTCTGAGCCATGGAGGGGTGCTTAAGCTGTCTTATTTATGGTTGAGTGCTCTACCATTCTTTATTCTTGGCACTTTGGCCAGTTACAGGTGCCTGCATTAAAGTTCCACCTATGTAAATTAGAAACTTCCCTGTCTCCCCACGGTTTTGGAGACATTATTTTTTTTTTTTTTTACCATGTATGCCAGGCTGTCCTCGAACTCATGCCCCTGCCCGCAGCCTCTTGAGTGTTGGGACTGCAGATGGGTACCATCCTTTCATGCCCAAGTCATTTTACTAACAACAGAGAATTACCTCCTAGATAATCATAGCTGATGTCAGAATCAGAAGTTAGAGAGGATGGAGTTGGGAGACGCTAATCCCAGGGAGTCTCAGGGTCAGAGACATGTGACTTTGTCCTAGGATCTAGTCAGGCTGACTTAGACCCAGACTTATTGTGACGACCCCTGTCATTCCCTCTGTGAACATTACCCCATGGTTTCAATTTTGGTTTGAATGAGGGCTCACCTTCAGAGTCCAAAAAATTCCTCAAGAACAGCATGCTGCCCCAAGATGTTGGGCCTCAGCCTTGCCTGTCACTGCTGATGGATTCTGGTATTCTGCAGGTTGGCTCTCGGTGGGCTGTCCCTGAGAACCCCTGCCTCGTCAACGAGTGTGTCCGAGTGGAGGAGGCCGTCTTTGTGCAGCAGAGGAACATCTCCTGCCCACAGCTGGCTGTCCCCACCTGTCCCGCAGGCTTCCAGCTGAGCTGTGAGACCTCAGCCTGCTGTCCCAGCTGTCACTGTGGTGAGTCGAGCTGGCCAGGCCTGACTGGGCCTGGGTTTACCTCAAGGACTCTTTCTCCTCAGCTCCCCAAGTTCTCTGCCTGTTTGGCCACTCAGAGGAATGGACACAATCTACTACGGCGGTCACTACTGCGGCCGGGAGAAAAGCAGATGAGAGGAGACAACGGGAGCTTTGTGCAGGCCGCTGTGCCTAGCTTGAGCCCAGTGATGGCGTTCTCCCCATCATCTTGTGCAATCCTCATGATACTGACTGGGGGGTGGACTTGTCTTGGTCCAGGTTTCTCTGACATTGGAGCCACATTTTCTATAGTAAAACATTGCTTCACCTAGGGAGAGGCATTTCCATCCCTGAACATTGCTTGCAGGGAGACAGACAGACAAACAGTAACAACAAATCATAAGCTCTATTTTTTTCTTGCAAGCCCAGAGGACAACTGACCCATCTGTCCCCTAAACATGATTTCTGCTAACTAATGCCTTAGAGGCTCTTACATTGGGATGGGAAGCAAGGAATCGGGAAGTTCTTATCTATTAGTTGAAAGGGAAAGAGAGGTCCCTGGGGCCCAAGGAGGAAGACTCACAGCACCCTGGAGGGTGGGGTAAGGGGGATGTAGAGAACTTTCGGGAGTCAGAAGAGGGATGGAGAAGACTGGTAAGGGAGGCTTGAGGAGGGTGTGTCTATATTCACGTGTCACCTCTCTCCCCAGAGCCTGTGGAAGCCTGCCTGCTCAATGGCACCATCATTGGGGTGAGTTAGAGCTGGTGTTGGCATGGGATGTGGGTGTGTTTGGGAGGGGTGGGTACAGACTAAGATGGAATTGAGGGAATGCTGGAGACCTCTTTAGGGATCTTCAGCCTCATAGCCACAGTGGGGCTACATTGCCCACTCTTCAGGGCATGGACTAGCTGTCCTGCACTCACCTCCTGACCTGCACCCCAAGATGCGGACATGTTTTTTTAGCACATGTGACACACAGTCACAGAGCGTATTCCCATCTAACAGCTTTCCCACTGTCTGGCTAACTCTATTTTCCCCATGTCCACACTTAAGGTGGGGAGGCACAAGAGGCGGGGGATACATCATCGCAGTGATGGTTACTAGCAGCCTTAGGCAAGCAGGCAGGCTTGAGGGGTGAGGCAGGAGGAGTGTCTGGCTGTGGGAAAACCTGACTCTAATTCTGTTTCCAGCCCGACAAAAGCGTGATGGTTGACTTGTGCACCACCTGTCGCTGCGTTGTGCAGACAGGGGCCATCTCCAGATTCAAGCTGGAGTGCAGGAAGACTACCTGTGCGGCCTGCCCCTTGGTAAGAGAGCCCCCGAGGGACTAAGGGATGCTCGGCCTCTCTCTGTGGGACCCAAGTAGCAGGACCTCACTGGGTTCCTTAAACCTTGCCTTTGTTCTGATTATGGCCGATATCTGACAACTATCAGGACCCTTACCCAAACTGCGTCCCTCAAAATTATTTGTAATTTAGTTTTACGGATTTTAAGCATTTTCTTCTTGTGTTTTTAAAAATAGGCACAATATTTTCAAGGCATTTGATACAGCTCTGTATCTTTAAAAACATATTTTAAGAAACATTACTACCATACTCGGAAAACATTAAAAATTAGTCAAGAAATATTTGTAAGACCCTTGTACTGTGAAAGACCCTACACGGCCTTCATCTAAATGGAAGGGACCTAGTGTATACAATCTACTTTTCATTAGTAGGCATTCTGGTCATTTAAATAGTTCAGCCTGAGGCTAGGGAGATAGCTCAGGAGGGAAAGCACTTTCAGTGCAAGCATGAGGATCAGAGTTCGAATCTCAGGAACTCACATAAAGTTGCGTGCAGTAGCATGTCTGGAATCTCACTGCTCCTATGGAGAGACAGGTAGAGACAGAGAAGTTTCTGGAAGCTTATGGGCCCTGGCGTACAGGGTGGTGAGCAACAAAGAGACCCTGTCTCGAATAATGTTGACAGCCTGAAGTGGCCCTCTGACCTCCACAGGGAGCCAGTGGAAAATAAATGCCTGCGTGCGAACACATGCACACATGCATGTGCACGCACATTTATTCTTTATTTTTTGTCAAGTTGTGATTCTTGCTTGTTCTGAATACAGGCTTGAAGAGAGTACTGACAAGTAGATAATTTTTGTTTGGTAGGTTAAAAAAAAACCATTGGTAGGTGCCATAGTTTAAAAGCATATTTTAGCTTAATCTACTCTTAATTTGAATTGACACATTAATTTTATGTATTTGAGGTGTGTGATATTATTATTTCATTGTGGCCTTTAGTCCTATGTAACAGGGATATTGTAGGCCTCACACAGGCTGGTGGGACTTAAGTGTCTGAAGAGGCCGAGTTTCTCCTCCAGCTACCCTTTGTGTTTGAGCTTCAGTTGTTTTAGACAATACGTTGGTAAGTGAGCTTCCTGTGAGCTAGAGGCAGGAATTTTCACAATAACTCAGGTGACACCAGCGGGGTCTTCCTGTCAGCCCTACAAAGACATAGGAAGGGTGGGGAGCAGTAGGGGCCTCTGTGAGTACGGCAGATGGCAGGGGAAGTGACACCCGGGAAGGACAGGGACAGGACAAGGGACAGAGTGGGAGCGAGAGGTCATGTGTGTGCTTCCCGCTTTTATTAGAATAAGGGACATGTGACCTACGTCTGTGTTTTCCATACACTTATACAGTGTCAGGCTCAAAGCGGGACTTAATGGAAGGTCAGTGGAATGGATGGCCCTGTGGGAGCTGCAGCTCTTTCTGATAGCACGGTTCAATTCAAAGAGAAGGCATATGCTTTGATGAAAAAGAAACCAATTAAACACAGATTCTTAATCTTTTGCAAAATTGCAGTTGTTGTTTTAGGATTTGGGGTTTATCATGTGGATGCAAAACCAGCTTCCCCTACAGCAGCTGAGGCCTTCATCACGGAGTCTGGAATTGCAGGCCACCTTTCTCCTTTGCTGTCCGCCGACCTGCATCCCAGGCAGTGAGGAAACAGACTCAGAGATTCACACCATTGTCATTTAAAAGCTGAGCTGGGGCTAGGGTAGGGGGTGGGGCTGTAGCTTGTGTGGGTGAGGGAGGTCTATTAACCGCCCCTCCTGGCAGCAGCACCCCCCTGGTGTTCAGAAAGTGTGGTACAGTCACTTCCTCTGCCTCCAGAGGTGCTGTACGTATTTGAAAATACATGTCCGTGTTGTTCTATATTATTCCTTTTTTTTTTTCCCTCCCAACAGTTTCATAACTTGCTAGGGCAGTGTGGCCCCCTTCAGAATCACTAGATTAGCCGCCTTCTACGTTTTTTTTGCAAACTTTGCTGAGAATTGCCTCAGCTGGTCCTACTGTAGGTGGGTATCTTTAATTGGCCTTGATACTCCTTGAAGGACCTCAGTAAGGCTCTGGGGGCAGGGCAACCGCAGTGAGTGACATCTAGGTAGACCTATTTGCTGCTTCCACCAATACACAGTGTTAGCATCACCTCTCACAGAGACCAGAACAAGATGGTTTCTGCCGAGCGGGGAGATGAGGTTTGAAAGACGAGCATAGGGAAAGTGTGAAGAGAGGCTGCTCTGCCGTGGGCTGCTCAGCTGGCTTCCCACAACAAGTTGAAGGTCAAATATGAATGTCCAGGATGGAGGATGGGGAGCAGCCGGCAGATAGAAGCAGAGGTCAGGGAAAGGAAGCAGTCAAGACCTGACGGGCATGAGCAGGTTGAAACAGTTGTTAGGGGTGTGGCTAGCAAGGCGGAGCTTTGGAACAAGGTGGGACAGAGGAAGCAGAACTAAAATGGCTGTAACGAGGACTCTCTGGCTGTAGCAGGGATCTCAGTGGCCGGCTGGGAACTTGACCCCCTGATGGAGGAAGAGTTGGTCTTCTCATGCAGGGAGTGGACAGTCCAGTGATAGCCAGAGACAGTGTGTGTGTGTGTGTGTGTGTGTGTGTGTGTACTTTCCACAATAAATCGAATGTTTAAAGCGATGTCCAGGGAAGTGGTACCGGCTGGCAGTGGCCACCTGGTGTCCAGCTGTGCTCAGGCTGTGATCTTCCTGTCCCCTTATTTTTCTGGGCCTAGTAGAAGCAACTGCTTCACAGGGAATCAGACATGGTGAGGGTCGGGGGTGGGGGACTGTTGGGAGTGGAAGGGACCTGTTTTCCTTCACACACTCCTGTGCTGATGCATAGCCTTCTGGTCTCCAAGCTCCCTCCACCCACACCAGCCCTGAAAACTTCAGCTTCCTTATTCACCACTCTCTTGCTCCTCCCTTTCGATTCCTTTGCCCTTCCTAGTCCTCTCTGCTTTTTCTATTCCTGCCTGGGCTCTGCCTCCCTGGGGTGTGGGCTGCCCTCCCAGCCACTCTCTACCCCTTCCTACCACAGCCCCTTCTCCACTTGCAGCTGTCTCCTAGCTTCTTGGGTAGAGAGAAACTTTGCCCCCTTTTCCTGCTCAGGACACCATTTCCCATGCGGTTCTGCCACTCGCTAAAAATGCTCCAATACAAGTTCTCGTGAAACCAGCCTGACTGAAGCTTCTTTGGACTCAGAACCAACCAATCAGGCCCATTCACCTGGTGCCCAGTCCTTCTCTTTTCTTCCTCTCTCATTTTCCTTGCTAGTATACCTTCCAGGGACTGTGCATTTTCAAAACAGGTTCAACTTCACGATTGAAACTCTATCATGTGGTCCTCAATTCCAATAGCATCCTTTCAAAGTGGTGCTTTTGACCCCTGGCCCAGACTCCCTGCATCTGTGTTGAGCTCCATCCTCATGTTCCACCCCCAAAAGGCACATCGATTTCATAGGTTGATTTATGAGGAGCAAATTACTTAAATTCACTTCTGGGCAAGCTTACTGATGTCTACCCTACCTGTTGGCAGAGACTTCATTGGGGTGTAAAATGGGTTGGTTAGAGTTTTGTTTTTGTTTTGTTTTCCCTATATTCCAAGATAGAATCTTCTATTGTACCTAGGATGGCCTAAAACATAAGGATATTTTCCTTCCTCAGCCTCCCGAATGCCAGGATTAGGCATTAGACACTGTGCTTAGAGTGTTACAGAGTTTTGTCATGGGTTTTCCGGACCCCAGTGAATAGTTCCAGTGTGGTGATCCCTGAAAGTGGCCAAGTGAAAACAAGAATGGCAAGAGTTGGTATTTTTCAGAACTAAATCTATGTTTTTACTTTATTTATGTATTTCTGTGTGTTCCCTCTCCTCTCTCTGTGTGTTTGTGTTTACATGCAAAAGCCAGAGGTCAGCTGTCCAGCTTGCTTTTTAGACATGGCCTCTCATTTTAAGTTTTTGTTCAAGAAATCCATATTTCAAGGCCATGAAAATACTCTTTTTTTATTTTTTAAAGGGTTATAGTTTGAGTTTTGTGTTTAGATCTATGACCACTGGGGATTTAGTTTTGCACACGTGTCCCCCCCCACATATACACACACACACACACACTCCCCCAGTGCACCCCTACACACCCACACACCCACACACCCACTACCCCCATCAACAGTATTTAAGCCACACCCCCAATGTGGCTATCTAGTGATTCCAGCACCATCTATTGAGAGATTACCTTTCCCCTCATTGAGTTATCTTAATACCTGTGTAAAAAGTGAATCGCCCGTGGATATGTAGCTCTATTGCTGGGTTCCATTTTCTAGTCATCTGATTAGTGTGTGAATCCCGTGGTTATATCCTTGACTTGATTACTGTAGCTTTACAGTGAGTCTTGAATCAGATAGTGTAAGACTTTCAGATTTGTTCTGTTACGAGATTGGGTGATCGTATGTCATTTTATTTCCATAAAAATTTAGTGTCAACTCTTTACTTTTTATGAAAAGATTTTAAAAGTTTATTGGACTGCACAGAATATGCTTTAGTCTTAAGAGAGTGAACATCTTGACAGGCCTGAGTTTTTTCATCCTTAAATTCAGTATATCTCTCCATTTATTTAGGTTTTGTCTCAGTCTGCTTGTACCACTCTGAGAAAATACTGATATTAGGTAACGTCCATCTTAAGGACGGGGTCTTGCCAGGCTGGCCTTGAATTCTCAGTCTTCCTCAAGTGCTGGGTTTATACACATTTAGCACCACACCCAGTGAGAAAAGGTAATTTTTAAAGAAAAAAATTATTTTCTCACAATTCTGGAGGTTGGGAAGTCTAAAATTATGGCCTCCCAGTTGACTTGCTGTCTGGCCCATTCCTCATAGGCAATGCTTTCTTGGGATGTCGTCCCATCACACGGGCAGAAGGCATGTTGGTCAGTCTCGCCTACAAGGGACTGATTCATCCATGAGTGCAGATCCCTCAACTCTCAGTCACTTTTCCAAAAATCCCTGTCCCTCACCATTGTCATTTTGAGGTTTAAGTTTCAGCATTTAAAATATAGAGGGACCCATGTGTTCCCACTGCAGCAATGGCTCTAACTTTTTTTCCAAGTGATCTGTGGGGTTTTTAATGTAGGCGTATTGCACATACTTTTAAAAGTTTATTTCTTAGAATTTTAGAGTTTTATATAGTATTATAAATAGAATTTTAAAATGTTATGTCCATATCATTTATTGATACTATGCAGTTAATTTTTTAGCACATTAATCCTGTATCTGTATTCCACAGCCTTGGCAAATTCACTGATTAAATGGAATAATAATAGCATTTTAATTTTTTTTTTTGCAGAACAGATTCCTAAGGATCTTTTATGTAAACAAATTATGATGCTTTCACCTAAAGACAGATTTTACTTTTTCTTTTGAAATATTTATAATTTCTGTTTATTTTTCTTGTTTCCTCCTCCTCCTCCTCCTCCTCCTCCTCTTCCTCCTTCTACATGGTTTCTCTATGTAACAGCTCTGACTGTCCTGGAACTTGCTCTGTAGACCAGGCTGGCCTTGAACTCACAGAGATCTGCCTGCCTCTGCCTGTCCTTTGTCCCTGGGCTTCTTGCAGGCTTCTCAGTACTCACATAATTAAAGGTTAACCAAATACTCGAGGGGAGATTACACAGAGCTTTGTAGGCTTCCTTGTTTTAATTTCTTCTTTTTGAGTCTTTAGTTCTTCTAGTAGCTCTGAACTCTGTCTTTTAAGTTGTCAGGAGTAGACTCATATAGTAATCTTCTTGGGTTCTGGCAGCCCAGGGTCCTACAAATTTCCCGGTGGGAAAAGACATTAAAATGTGAATTTTGGTCATTATTCTCCCGTTTTTTTCAAGGGTCAAGTAACCAACAATTTATTTCTGATTTTGCCTTTAACAATTGCTTTACATCTGTCTGTCATTTGCCATTGTTATCTGAGGGGTGGGGTCCGTCCAGTACAAGCCTCTGTGCCACCACTAGAACCAGATCTGCACGCAAAGGGTGGCCATTTCTTAAGAGGGTCATTCTAATGGACATGTGGTAACCTATGGTAGGAGGCAAGGGCAGAGGCAGGGAGACAAAACAAGACTTTGCTGGAGTCGGCAGGAGGTGATGATGGCTTAGATAACTGAGAGAAAAATGGAAGGGGTTGGTTAAGACTAAACGTGGATGCGCATGAGATGCAGGGCTTGCTGATGGCTGTGGCGGAAACACTGAGAAAAAATAGATGGAGGAGTCCATATAACAGCCGCACGTCCACTTCGAGCAGCCAGGTCATCTGCCAAGATGAAGAAAACTGGAAGAGGGTGATATTGGGTGTACCAAAAAAAGGTCACGCTTCATTTTGGATAGAAGTCTCACGGCGGTTAGGTGAACAGCTATCTAGTACACAATTGGATTTATAAATTCAGAGCTCAGTGGAGAAGTCTTCTCTGATAAGTCAGATTGCTGCAACTGGAGTGAGATGCGCATATTTTGGAGGGAGGATGCACACACACACACACACACACACACACACACACACACACACGGCAGAGGGAGTGAGACCTGGAAAAGTCTAGTCAGAGTAGGATGTTAGCTGAACTCTGGGAACAGTTATGGGATGTCAGCCAAACTCTGGGGGTACGTATGGGGTGTCGGCTGGATTCTGGGAGTAACTATGGGGTGTCAGCTGAACTCTGGGAACAGCTATGGGATGTCAGCCAAACTCTGGGGGTACGTATGGGGTGTCGGTTGGATTCTGGGAACAGCCACAGGATGTTGGCTGAACTCTGGGCGTAACTGTGGCATTGCAGACGCAAGAAGTCAGTCTGGTGAGCCGAGTTGTAAGTGCGGGGCTCTGGGCATTTAACTATGGCTGATTTCTTTCCTGGATACAGGGCTATCGTGAAGAGAAGAACCCGGGTGAATGCTGTGGGAGATGCCTGCCTACAGCTTGCACTATTCAGCTAAGAGGAGGACAGATCATGACATTGAAGGTGGGAACAAGCTGAACTCAGGAGTCCCCTTTCACGCTTCTTTGGTTCCTCCCTGGGAGGGGTGTCTTTTCTTCAAGCAGGAAGACTAGCTTGGGCTCATTGCTGGCCTCTTTTCTTCATTTTCTAAGGGAAGTGCTGATGACTTGTGGAAGGCACAGGGTTTCCTCATTGATTTTGTTAGACTTTTGCATTCCTGACAAACATGTAGTTGGTGTATGACCTCATCTGGAGTGGATTCATTTTTTTTTTTTTTTAAAGATTTTCTGTGGACTTGAGGCCCTGTGGGACTGGACAGGCAATCAGGGTGACAGACCCCCTGTGACTTCTGAAACTAACTGGTGGGTCTGAGGCAGTGTCTTGGTTCATAGCACATCTGGCTATCAATGAGTTTACAGTCACTGCATCTCCATCTTTTAAGTACACGGCCAGAAGAGTCCTGGGACTTCCTATATTTCTGCAGCTCTCCTCACAGTAAATAAATGACGGCGCTGAGACACCTCTAGTCTGTACTCTGAGTGTGTGGTTTGTACATATTGTCTCATCTCTTTTCTCGACTTCTCCACATTGTTTTAGCAATTCAAAGGCGCAAGGCCATGGCTGGCAGTCGTTTGTGATCCAAACGCTGTCGTTAATTTGTTCTGTCGACTCTCCTCTTTCCTTTCAGCGAGATGAGATGCTCCAGGATGGCTGTGACAGCCATTTCTGCAAGGTCAACGAGAGAGGGGAGTACATCTGGGAGAAGAGGATCACAGGCTGCCCGCCCTTCGATGAACGCAGGTGTCTGGCTGAAGGCGTGAGTAGTTAGAATTCAGACTCTCTTTGTCTTAAAGATCTCAGCGTTGGACTCCAAGGGTGGCGCTCTGTGCAACAGTCAGGGCAACTCTTACGCCATCTCACAGTGTCCGAGACAGATCCCTGTATGGGTAGAGGACTTGATGAGATGGTGAGGGAGAGAATTCTCTGAGGCAGAGGATGCTTTGAAAATAGCTGGTCGCCAGAGGGAAGCTATGATCTTTGAATAGAAAGACAGGCCATTGATTGTAGGGTAAAAGGTCAGAGCCTACTTCCAGGTTTGAAAATTCACCCAAAGCTACCAATCTCTGATTTTGAAAACCCACCCAATGTCTGGGCTTTCCTTGAAATCTCACCAATTCTTACCCTGGAAATCTCTGTCTCCAAGACACCCTGCATAAAGCCTGCCTTCTGCTCAGTTCCCTGCTGCTTCTCAACCGACCAGAGGCAATCACCCTCCTGTGTCTTTCTCAATGAATCTCTTGTGTGAGGTTTGTTGTGCGGCATGACTTGGTGGTATTCCTTGGCTCCCCTCACAGTTGCAGCCCTTGTATAGGGGAAACCTTACCCTTCAGAGCTGTAACACTTAAATGGACCCTATTTCATTTTTCCTGGGAATTAAGACTATTCTGATCAGGTGAAATATTCAGTTGGTTCACAATTGTGATAGAAAAGCCATTTACATCTGGGGATTTCAGCTCAGAGCTCTGCGTTCAGAGACAGGAATCCACGTGACCTGAGAGCTCATCCATGTTGAATTATTTGCACCTGATCTTGTGCTTTTCTTTTTGTCTTAGGGGAAAATCACGAAAATTCCAGGCACCTGCTGTGATACATGTGAGTCCATTACTAACAGCCTATGCTTTGACATCCATTAGACCAAGGCCAGGCACCATTATCCGAAGAAAACCTTATTCCAGAGAAACGGTTCTCACCTGTCAGTTTTTCATTTTGCTCATCCCTTTGGTCAACTGCCTTCCCTTCCTGACTGTCATTAGCCCACACCCTGCTGAGATCTCATGGATTGCCCATGAAGCTACTACTGCGTGATTTCTCCCATCTCCATCTCTAGCCTCTTCTGAACCTTAGAACCTTTGATGGTTCATATATCTATCATGAGGGAGCATCACAAGACCAGTCCAAGTTTATGACCTTATTTTCATCAACCTTGGTCCCACTTGACTGTATTAGTGGCTTTGATTGGTAGAGCCAATCAGAGGTGGGCGGTTTGGAGATGTGCACTAGGTAGTAGCGTCCCCATCCATTTTGTGTTCATGACCACAAGTCACATTTTTTTTTTTGCTTAGACCAATATTTCATCTTTTAGTTTAGTTTGTTTAGTTTCATTTTAGAGTCATGAACTCGGGCTTGGTTGAAGTTAGAGGAGCATGAAAACATGAACGCCCTCTGTCATTTTTCTTTTCTTGTGGCTGTGCTATCGCATCCCCAGTGATAGCCATCACCGAACTGCAGAAGGAGGAAACACATTCTGAGAGTGTTTCCTTGCAAATTTTCCTCTGAACGATCTAAGTATGTGGATTCAGGAAGTCATCAGAGAAGATGCACTCTCTCCAGACGCTATTCTTGGGATTTGGCTAAGAGGCCGCTCTCGACAAAACCAGCAATAAAGAGTCTTCCATGGCCAACATGCTCAGGAGGCCTTAAGGCTTCCTGGAAGGAAAGTAAGCTAGGCTGAAGGATTTAAACTTACAAGAGAATATTGCACGTTGGCTCCAGATTCCAGATTCACATTCATTATGCGGTTGGAAAACTTTTCCGTCTCACAAGAAATTAGTCTGAAGTTGGGAGGCAGGCTAATGTGTCTACAGGGCTGGCGATGTGGAACCATGCAGCATGGGAAACTGTCAGGACTCAGATCAGCATAGTGAGCTGGTAGTAGAGCTTAGACTTCCCAGGGAGTCAAGCAGAGCTTTAGGAGTAAAGGCCACTATATATAATAATACTCATGTTGGTGGCATTGAAGTAGCAACGCTCAAGGAGATGGTGGCCCAAAGGTTCTTAGGAGTCTCCCAGCCTCTTTAGAGGGAGTGAATATGTCTGTGTGGTCATGGCATTTGTCTTCTTAGCCAAAGACAGGGATAGACTGATACTAATTCTATCTAGTGGCGACTTCATTGTCCCTTAGCTTCTGAGTATAGTTACAGCATGACAAGGTTGCTGAGGCCAAGATCTTTTTCTGAATTTCAAATTATATAAAAGCAAGCCTCATCCATCTCTATGACCAAAGCACAGCCAACCTAGGCTCCTTCTGCAATTAAAATTGTGCCGTTAAGTGAGTTATCCAGTAGCAATGATATCTCCGAATTGGAGGAGCCAGGAGCAACTGGGGTGAGCTTGAGAAACTTAATTCCTCCTCCCACAAATGGCTCTGGTTAATTGTTGATAGAAAGAGGACCGGTTCCAACTTAGGGAAGGCACCGGCTGTGGAAAGTGTTCTGTAGAACACCAGCTAGCCAGCCCTCCTGTTCCACCCCTCTCCTCTTCTATAGGTGAGGAACCCGACTGCAAAGACATCACGGCCAAGCTGCAGTATGTCAAAGTGGGGGACTGTAAGTCCCAAGAGGAAGTGGACATTCATTACTGCCAGGTAAGGCTGTGCGACTTCAAGAAGCCTTGGGAGCGAAAGGGTAAAGTTTCCTTAGTCGTCATCTAGAAGAACCCTGGAAAAGTTACAGGGAAGAGAGATACAAGAAACCATAAACATTGCTTTTCAAAGTGATTGTTTCATTTAGGGAGTAGAATTGTTGGGCCCAGAAGTAAGACCAAAGCAAATCTTGTAAAGAGTCTGGGAAGCCATCTCTTGAAGATGGGGACTCAGGATTAGTCAGTGTGTGTAGAAACCACAGCAAGAGGGATTTGGGTGTGTGTGTGTGTAATAACTGGAGAAAGGCAGTTCCTGAGATCTATCTTTACAGGTTGCCTAACACTCCTGGGCGCTTCTGGGTGAGGCAGGGCCCATCTGGCTTAGAAAGGCAGGAGGCGGATGGGTGCAGGCTGTCCCAGTCCTGCCACCCCACTCAGGATCGCCATGCCTCTTTCCTCTGCTCTATTACAGGGCAAGTGTGCCAGCAAAGCCGTGTACTCCATTGATATTGAGGATGTGCAGGAACAATGCTCCTGCTGCTGGCCCTCGAGGACGGAGCCTATGCGCGTGCCCTTGCACTGCGCCAACGGCTCCGTCGTCTACCACGAGGTCATCAATGCCATGCAGTGCAGGTGCTCTCCGCGGAAATGCAGCAAGTGAGGCCTGGGCAGTTGCAGTGGACCCCCGCTGCTGCCTGTGCCATGGCCTGACCAGCCAGAGAGTCCCTCCGACCCTTGTTCATCCTGCCCTTGTGCCCTCCTGGGCCCACAATAAAGGCCAAGCTCTTGTCTTCATGAAGGCTGGTGGTGGACTGTATCTGATGTCTGAGATGACAGTTGTGGCCTAAGTCTGAGGTCTGAGGGTAGTTTCGAGAAGCAAACACAAGGTTCCGCAAACACTGCTAGCCCAGTGTCTGGGACCGAGGTTGTCTACTACCAGGAAGCAGTGGAATCACAGCATCTTCTTGGTGGGAAGGGACGGGGTGGAGTTGCTTCTCCAGAAGCTTAGCCTGGTGATCTGAACCTGTAAACATATACTTAGGAATACCTAGTTCTCAGATCTCTCATCCAGCTTGCTTCTGTGCCTGACAGAGAGGCGTGCCCTACAACTGGGCTCTTGCTGTCAGGGTGTATGGCATGGTGGACAAGCATGACAAACCCCCAGCAGTCTCTGCGGAAGGGAGGTACCTGGAGACTGGATGCCAGCAGATGCAGATGCAGAAGCCAGGTCCCATCACAAGCTCAGTTATAACAGACGAGCGCCAGGCTCAGGGGCAGCCCTGGGCTCTCTTTTTTTTTTCTTTTTTTGAGACAAGGTTTCTCTGTAACTTTGGTGCCTGTCCTGGAACTGGAATTAGCTCTTGTAGACCAGACTCGCCTCAAACTCACAGAGATCCGCCTGCCTCTGCCTCCCGAGTGCTGGGATTAAAGGTGTGCACCACCACCTCCCGGCTTAGACTCAGTTTCTTTATCCATAAAATTAGCATGGTCATCTCATTTATATGATTGCGAGGATCAGTATCTTGTGCTTAAGATAAAGCTTGAATTGTCCCAGTGACCTCAAAGTGCTCGAGTGTAAGAGATGAGCTTAAAAATGAGAAACCCGTTCTCACAGGTAGGGACAAGGGAGTCTAGCAACACCAGTGGCAGAGTGTTGGGGACCTCCTGTAACTATGGCTGACACATTGACTGTTGTGAGCTTTAGGTTAGCTGCCAGGCCCTACCTGCTCCAGACATCCTTAGTGGAAGGGTAGCATTAAGAACAAACAGCATCTGGTTTCCAGACCCCTAGGTGGTCTGTCTCGCTCACGTGCAGGTGCACTTTCTTTGAATGGAGAACGGGAGGAGGGATTCTGGCTGGTTGTGTTCTGGGAGACTGATGGGTCCTGGTGCTCATTCCAAGTCTTTTTCACATAGGGGAGATTTATCTCACAAGAGGACTGCACAATACAGCAGGGAGGGTTTTGGCATCTGGTCTGCCATCTTTGTCTAACCCCTGTACGGAGAATGAAAACAGTTCAGTTCAGTTAGATGGCTCGCAGACGTTACAAAGTCTCTGGATCGCGGGTCCAGGTTCAAAACCCAAGCGCCTTTACATCTAGACAAGAACTCCCAGGCCAATCAGCCAGAGCACCATGGTCCCTGCTGCTTAGAGAGTCTTTCGTCACTCCTGTGAGAATCAGAGGCTGCTATGTTCCTAGGTTTCTGTCACCTGCCACTGCCTGGGACAAACTGCACAAGAAGCTCTGTCACAGGGCGCAAGCCATGATGATTACAGGGTTTGGTGAAGCTGAGTGGGGTAGACAGAGGGAAGATAGATGGATGCTTTATATGACTACTTAATAATTCAGAGGTTGTCATTTCTCCACATCCCTGTGTGCCCCAACTTTGAGCCACCTGTAAGGTCAGTCTCTGGAGGAAACCAGATCCAGAGACAGGATTAACTGTCACTCTTCTGACTTCTGACTGATCAATTAACACTACTTGTGGATGAGGACAGTTTTTTTTTTTTTTTTGTAACCTGCACTTGGTGGTTGAAGGATGAGTCACTCATGCTATTCCACAGGAAAAAAAAAACCCAAAACAACAACAACAACAAAAACTGAGGTCAAGAAAGCCATGTTTCAGTTGAAAACACAAGAAGAGGAACGGGTGGGCTGCTCTACTTTTGCTGTCTATTAAGATAATTAAACAGCTCTCCTAAGCAACTTGGGGAAGAAAGGGTTTGAAGTTTGAAGCTCACAGCCCATCATGAAGGAAGTCAGGGCAAGAACACAAGCTGGGGACCTGGAGGCAGGAGCTGATGCAGAGGCCATGGAGGGGTGCTGCCTACTGGCTTGCCTCTCGTGGCTTGCTCAGCGTGCTTTCTTATAGAATCCAGGACCACTCACCCAGGGCAGGCCCTGCTCACAGTGGGCTGGACCCTCCTTCATCAATCGTTTATCAAGATAAGGCTCTCAAGATTTTTCTTTTCTTTTTGCGTTTTTTTATTGATTCCTTGTGAATTTCACATCGTGGACCCCAACCCCATTCATTTCCTAGTCCTTCCAGATCTGCACTCCACCCTCGTAACCTTCCCACAAAAAGAAAATAAAAAATGAAAATGAAAAAAAAATCGTGCCGACCTCTCTGGGCAACAACTTGCTCCTCTATCAATCAACCACAGGCTTCCCTCGCCCCTGTTGCAGTTCTGCCGTATAGGGTACCATTGCTCCCCTCCATCTTTCCCGCATCTCCATCTTCCTCATACTGTGTGGCATCCAGCATACCCTTTCGCCCAAATGGCTTTCCTTGCAAAGTTCACTGCAGTGAATTGTTGGTCTGGTTCAAGGGCCTAACTTCTGCTCCACCATCAATACTGGACCCTCACTGAGACTCCTCTAGGATATCCTGTGGTCATGGCTCTGTGGGACTGACTGAATGATCCCTCCTTGTGCTCTAGCAGGTCGTAGATAGGGTGGATGTTGGGGTGGGCCAACTCCCAGGTCTGAATTTGGGCCTGGGTGGTAGCTAAGTTGGTCAGCCCACCAGCTCACCTGTGCCCACACCACTGGAGCCAGCTCGTCCACAATGCCCAGGTGATGATGTGGGGTCAGCTCTCCCGTGCCCACACCCCTGGAGCCAGCTTCCAAAGAGTTTCTTAAAGACAACCTTGTGGACGCAATCCCTCAATTAAGGTTCCATCTTCCCAGATGACTCTAGCGTGTGTCTAGTTGACAAAAACTAACCAGTGTGTGGGTGTAATGCACACGTGTGTCTATGTGCACATCTGTGTTCATTCACCTACAGGTTTTCCAAGGTAGAGTCTGGCCTTGACAGTGGGAACCCCTTTTTTATGGTCACCCTTAGATCAAATAAGACAGAATCCATTCTTAGTTACCTTCATCTGTCACCTTGACCTAGCCTGGAGCTATCTGAGGGACCCTCCACTGAGGGACTATTCAGCTTAGATTGGCTATGTCTGCTAGGCATTGTCTGGATTGATGATTTATGTCAGGAGGCCCATTCCGTTGTGGGAAACACCGTCCCTAGCAGGCGGGCCTTTGTGGATCTGTAGTGACTTGGAGAGAGCCAGTAAGCAGCCTTTCTCCATTGTTCCCGTGTCCAGGTTCCTGCTTTCGTTCTGCCCTGACTTCCCTCAGTGATGGGCTGTGACCTGGAAATTGATGCCCAATAAACCCGTTCTTCCCCTAAGAGCTTTGGACTGCTTAATCACAGCAGTAGAAGTGTAACCAGGACAGTCCCCAAGAGTGTTTTAGAGGAATGTTATGGAAGAACTCCCTGGGGAGGATAACCGAAAGATGGATACGGAGCCATGGTGTTTGGGTGCCTTTTATTCATTTAGGGGTAGAAATCGTGTGGACAAACACCCCTGGAAGTAGGAAGAGGGTTCTGTGAAGGAAGGAGATCGTGAAGGGAAAGAGGAGGGAAAGAAGCCGGAAAGAAGCCATGGTCAGGTCCCTAAGTCACTCTAGGGAAACGACACTACTCTTGTACCACAGATTAACGTTTGCCCGGCCCCCAGCTGTCCTAGAGTCTCCTAAATCCATGCCCTCTCCTCTCTGCCCTGTACACACACCTGCTCTCTACTTGCACGACTGTAGCTTTTTCTTGTTTTACTCCAAGACAGCTGGTGATGGGGTACAGAATGGGAAGGGGCCCCATCGTACTGTTTAAACCCTCATTACTGCTCAGGGTTGTAGTCTGGAGAGTGGCGACCCTTGGGGCCACAGGACAGAGGCTTCCCCAGCAGGACTGGAAACTAATCAGCCAGGCGGTTCACGAGGTAATCCGGCTGAATTATCACAGGCGAGCCGGCCGGGTTGCTCTCGTTTAGGCTCTGGGTGGAGGAGCGCCAGCCGGCATTTACTCCCTGGCTCGCAGCCCATGACCCCAGCCTGTCACCCGGCTGCACCTGAGCTTGGGCTCCTTCCTGGATGTTAGACTAGCTTTCAGCGCAGGAGGAGCACGGGGGACTGCCATGGGAGAGGGATGGATTAGAGGAGGTGGCAGCCGCAGGGGAGGGGCAGGCAAGTCCAGACTGAGCTGAGCCGTGCAATGGAATTAACTCCGCGGCAGCCACATAAGCCTGTCCAGAGGCTAGTGCCGGCCAAGGGCCACCAGTTGGGGCTTTGCGTTCGGGGACCAGCACCATGGCAGCCCCTGGGCTGCGAGGTAAGTTTCCCCTGCACTAGGGCCCTAGTTTTCAGAATCTCATAAATTGAGGGAAGATGTGGAGAAGGATTTCTAACGTCTGTGTTTTGGGATGTCTTCAGGTGACACTGGAAAGCGTGGTGGGACAAGCTTAGCCCTATTCTCTGTAGTAGGGAAGATGAGGATGCCCAAGTAATACCTCACACTCTTATTTTTCTTTACACATTTTATTAGGGAGGGGGCAGGTGACAGAGGATTGGAGTCACTTTTCAGTGGCTGGCCACCAGTTCTGTTATTTGCCTCTCCTTGGTGCAGTCTTTGTATGTGGTCTAGTCCTGAGGATAAATAAACCAGAAGTCAGGCTGGCATGGTAGTCTGATGAGGACACAGCATCCCAGAGTGGCCTCTGGGAAGTCTCCTCTTTCAAACCATCCCCAGGAAGGACTCTGACATGAGGCATTTTACCTGGGTGCAGGCAAGCACAGGTATGGCATTCTCACAGGTGTTTCTTAGAAGAAAAGCCGACTGAGGTGGAGTTTGGGGGACACGGCTGGTATCTGGCTGCACCTCCCAAATCAGAAGTATCAGACAGATGTGTTTGGGAGCTGGGCTTTGCCCGGGGTGGGATCTGCTGGGTGTCTTGTTGGTGGAGCTGGAGTGGGAGGTGCCTATAGCTTTGACATGAACAGGAAAAGGAAGTGGAAGGCAAGTGTCAGTCACAGCCCTGACACTTTGTGAACAGACATTCCCAGGGCTATGTGGGCCCTGACCAAGGGCAGGAGGTCCCACTGGGCAAAGTCAGATCTCAGCCCTGAGGCAAGTGGCAGGTGGCAAGAGATCTTTGGCAAAGGGTGTGTGTGTGTGTGTGGTGTGTGTATGTATGTGTTTGTGTGTCTATGTGTGTTTATGTGTATGTATGTGTGTATGTGTGTGTGTGTGTGTGTGTGTGTGTGATGTGTGTGTGTGTGGTGTGTTTGAGTGTGTGTTAGGATGGAAAAAGCTGCTTTTTAAAATAACAGTGACCTTCTTTGGTCCTTTTACCTGTCTGAATTTTGCAATCTGACACAGGACCTCAAGGAAGGTGGTCACCCGGCTTCAGCTGCAGGACAGCCAGGGCCTGTGTGATTCTGCTATAGTTTTGCCATGCTGCCATGCTGGGACCTAACCCCTTGGGAAGGTCCTGTTCTCCAGCTTGCCTCTATGTACCCTACACCATTGTGTTGGCTGCTGATTGCAGAGGTTGTGTGAGGGTTGGGGATGAGTTCCAGACACTAACCCAAGTTCAGCTTTCATTTCTATGTGTACCTTCTCTTTGTGGGATAGGATTAGAAAGAAGGAGACATTTGGAGCCCAAGTGGAACATATCTGTTCTTATTTTTCGAGGATATTATTATTATTATTATTATTATTTTATTATTATTAATCATCATCATCATCATCATCATCAATCCATCTATTCAGTGGCTCCTTCCTGCTGGATGGGAAAAGCCTATCCCAGTCTGTGCTTGGCTCTCTAGCGCACATGGAGACCGTGTATCTGACAGCTAGAGATGGGGTATGGGGTGTTAGTATGGTGTGGCACCCATCTCTGTCAATTTCTGTTTGTGGCCAGCAGGTTAAGGAAGGGGGCAAGCTTGAACAGACATTGCATAAAAAGAAGTCACAGAATAGTCAAGCAAAGGAAATATAGGTCCCATGGACTGAAAGTGTTGGGGCAGCCAGTGGCTAAGGCAGTGTGATCAGGAGGCCAGTGGGAAGAGTTTGGCCATGTGTCCTATAGCTCAGGCCAAAGGCTCTTGGTATCCAAAGGGAAAGCAAGACTGTTCTTAATCAAGCATCTTCATGTACCTGGCACTAGCGGAGGATCGGCACGATCACTCTGGGAGTCAGTACTCAACCTTTTCGTGGAAGGCAAACCTGATGTTCAGAGATGCTAAGGGCCATGCCTGTGATCACGTGCTCACCAACCTCTGTCATCGAAGGATGAAACCACACTTAAAACTCGGATCTGACCTTGGACCACATATTTCCCCACCAACTCACCTTATTGCGTTTGGTCTATTTAAAGGAAGTCATTAAGAGGAAGTGTGGATGCCAGTAATTGGGAATGGGAAATGTGACCGAAAATGGGGTTGCTGAAGGAGGTATTAATTTTGCAAGGGGTTAGTTAAATGCCATGGTCATATTGCAGGGAAGGCTGTGTCCCGACACTGCTTCCAACCTGGGATCATCGTGGGCTCAAGACCAAGCAGGCTAGGGATATACACTTAGCTAGACTAAGAATAGCTACCGTCATTGAGAAAAATTTATGAACTTTCTGACAGGTCAGAAAAGGAAATAAGTCTCGTGGCTCTCACTGTCTATAAAAGGAGACTAGCTCACCAGCATTAAATATTAAAATGAGTGTTGCAAGCTGGAATCCCACGCCTGCAATCCCAGCACTCAGGAGGCTGAGGCAAGGGAACCATGAGTTCCAGGCCAGTGTAGAGAGCACAGGAAGAGACTTACTTCCTCAAGGCAATTCATATGATACTTGTGTAAGATGTTGCCCAGTATAAATACCAATAGTTTTAGTAATAGATCTTATTCTATTTATCAGTGCTGGGGACCAATCTGAGGGCCTTGGTTTGGCTAAGCTCCATTGCTGAGCTAAATACCTAACACCCA
This sequence comes from Arvicola amphibius, assembly GCF_903992535.2. Taxonomy (NCBI): domain Eukaryota; kingdom Metazoa; phylum Chordata; class Mammalia; order Rodentia; family Cricetidae; genus Arvicola; species Arvicola amphibius. The sequence continues at coordinate 23,716,626 of NC_052048.2, read as the reverse complement.
TTAGTAGGTTTTAAAGAGTATTATTTATCCATGGATAGTTATTGTGGGGCTTCTGATCATTTAAAATAGAAGATGTTTTTGTTTTATTCATATGTGGGTCAGTCTTCTCTGTTACATATAAAATGTATTTTATTTATGTGTATGGGTGCTTTGCCTGCATGTATGTTTGTGTACCACGTGCATGCCTACAGTCTGGAGGCCAGTGGGTCATCAGATCCCCTGAAATTGGAGTTGCAAATGGTTATGATCCACCATGTAAGGGCTAGGAATTGAACTTGGGTCCTCTGGAAGAGTAGCCAGTGCTCTTAACTGCTGAACCATCTCTCCAGCCATTCTCTGTTACATTTTTAAAGTAGCTGATTGCAAGCCATTAGGTTGCTTTGATAATGGATCAATTGGTTAAATCTCTAACTGGAAAGGAAGTACAACGTATAGGAAACTCCATTTAAAACGCCACGTCGATCAGTGGCTCTCAATATTTTTTTTTATGATACTTCTCTCAGGAACTGCTTACTTCCCTTGCTTGAGATAGGGTCTCATTATTGAAACTCTCTATGTAGCCCAGGCTGGTGTCAAACTTGCATTGTCTTCCCTCAGCGCCGTCAGTGCAGGGATTCATCAAGTGCGTACCAACACGCCTGGCACGTGCCACGGCACCCAGCTGATTGCTTTCGTCCTGGTTTCCAGCTGTTGACCTTTCCCCTCAGCCTGGAGACGAGACCATCCTTAGTACCTCCTGGGGGGGCCACTCTCCCAGTGACAAACTCTTTCAGCTTTTGGTTTGCTGAAATGTGTCTTCATTTCATCCTCTGTTTCAAAGGCTATTGCGTTTGGTTGTACAATACGGGTGGGCTTTTTGTTGTTCCTACTCCAGTACTTCCCGGAATGATCTCTAGTGTTTGGACAAGAAGCTAGCCTTAGTTCCTATGTTAGCTTCATTCAGGTGGAGCCTCTTGCTAGCCTTGTGGGCTTTGACTATGTTGCATGTAGCCGTGCTTTTCTTTGTGCTTTTTTTTTTTAAATAAAAAAAGCTGAGTTTGCTGAAATTCTGAGAGCTAGAAGTTACTGGTGACTCAGTCAATAGTTTTGTGGCATTTTTTTTTGTGTCCCTTTCTTTCTCTTCCTCTGGGACTCTAACCATATGTTTGCTGGACTGTCAGATGCTGTTCCAGTAGTCCTTGAGGCTGAGCAAACGCTTTCCAACCTGAGTTCTCTGCTCTCTAGATTACTTTCATTGATCTGTTTTTTTAAAACTTTACTGACCATTTTTCTCTATTTCTCAGTTTTATCTTAGGATTATCTCATACACTTTTCTTGTTAGTTATTATAATTTTCAGCTGTAGGATTTCTATTTGTAAAAAGCCACAACTTTATTCATATATAATTTACACACCATAAAACCTATCTATCCAATGAGTTTGTTTGACTATGTTCACAGAATTGCACAATCCACTCCAAATCTAATTTAGAGCATCTCCTCATTTTAAAGAAACTTCATGCTCCACAACAGTCACACACCTTTCCCCCCTCCCTCTGGTCCCTGGAAAGCAGTAATCTAACTTTGTCCTATAGAATTCCTGGATATTTACCACAAATGGATGGCATTTGGTGTCTGGGGATGCTTTCACTTAGCACAATGCTTTTAAGGTTCAGCTCCCTTCTGGCATGACTCAATACTCCATTTCTTTCTACGGCTCAGCGATATCCCCTTGTAATACATTGTCTTACTCTATGTGTTAGCTGATGGGCGTTTGGCTTCTGCTGGCTGACTGCTGGGAGGGATGCTTCTTTAGTTAGTTTTAGTTTTCCTTCCTCTGGAGTATATACCAGGGAGGGAGAAGCATCCTCAGATCACACGACAATGCTGCTGAACTTTTTTTTCAAGGAATCTCAAAGTATTTTCCAAATACTTCGGCTGTGCTTTGGAAAATTGCATACTCTTGCCAGCCATTTAAGGTGGTGCCAATTTCTGTGCCAACTCAGAAATATTTGTCATTGTTCATATTTCGTAGTTTCGTCATTCTCGCAGGTAGTGCGCTACATGGCCTTGCAGGAGTCCAGGAGCAAGCGAAGCCTGCCACTCACTAGAGATGAAGCAAAAGTTATCACACCTGGCAAACCATGAGCACGTTTGGCTCCAGGACTACAGAAGTCGTGTGTGCCACAACCAGCATTAGGCCCTTTCACCTGCATGGCTTTAGTTTGGCCCCTTCACTTCGAGAACATACATTAGAGATTTGGTCATAGTGCCGGGACTTCCCCCAAAAATCCAGATGCAAGATGTCACAAAACATAGGCAATCTGTGCCCAAACGACTTGATACACTTGCTGTATGAACTGGATGCACAGTCGCCTGCTGTAATAAAGAGGAAAACAAGTCCCTTCCTCAATATTGACAGCATAGCTACATGACATTCTGTGTGGAGTCTCAAGCAGCCAGCTGCTGTCTCAGAGTCCACTATCCGTATGACCTTTGGAGGGGCATTCTTGATCCATTATACTCTTCTTTGTCCCGAGTGCTGAAATTTGAGCATCTCATACCTTCCCCTGGGAGACAAACGTGTAAATCTGTAATGTGAATATACACAGTAAACATGACCATGCCATACCAAACTTGCCCATTTCGAAGGTCTCTATTGCAAGAATGCTGCTACTCGTTGGAGGCCATCTTCCATGTGTTCTTCCTCCTGAGCGTGGGGCTGCTCTACGTTTCAGTCTCCTTTGCAGTTAGGTGTGGCCATGAGTCTGAACTCTAGGCATCGGGACATGAAGGGTGAGGCTCACTACTTCGAGGTCTGACCCATAGACACTTTCCTGGACAGCTCCTCCACACTCCTTCAGCGACTCCTCGTCATAGGGAAGACAGAGAGAAGCTGGCCGAGCCTCTATCACCTGGGGTTCCAGGAAAGCTACCTGTAAAAGAGCCACCTACCATCCTTGTCACCAACTCTGGGTTGTCACTTTTGCGAGAAGTGAGCATTGTTATACTTCCCGCAAGGCTTCATTTTTAGTGGTTTGTAATGCATCAGTCAGCCGAGCAGCCCGCACCTTATATGCATAGTGTCAGTTGTTTGCCACCAATACAGATAATAATAAAATAATTCCACTTATTAGTGTAGTGACCCATGCCTAGCGCCTGTATTTTCAGTCTTGTCCAATGATGCCATTCCCCAATTCTCCCAGAGTGATAAATGTAAGAACCCTCTTTACATGTTCACATAGTACAGAGGGAGAAGCCCTCAGAGACGGCGTGAATACTGAGCTTCTGGCACATAGTAGACTCGCAACAGGGGGTCGATAAAATACTGAAAAGTTGAGAAAAGTGCTTGGTTTACAGGCCCGATGACTGAGTTCAGATTCCCAGAATTTATGTGAAAAACGATTGGACCCTGTAGTGTAAGTGTCTGTGATCCCAGTGTTCCGTGATGGGAAGATGAAGGGAGAGTCCTTGCACACTAGCAGCATGGCTGCCTGAGTCCTTGCACACTAGCAGCGTGACGACTTGAGTCCTTGCACACTAGCAGTGTGGCTACCTGAGTCCTTGCACACTAGCAGCCTGACTATCTGAGTCCTTGCACACTAGCAGCTTGGCTACCTTGGTATGTGCAGCCCTGCACAATAAGGGAGACCGTGTAGAAACTAGAAAGTGAGACGGACACCAAGGATGTCCTCTGACCTCCGGAGAGCCACATGGCGTGCACTCCTTCTGCTCTCTCTCCCCCCTTCCCCATCTGTCTCTCACTCTCAGTTCTACTCTTGCTCTTTGTCTCTCACACATATTCTGCACACGAAAACCAAACCATGCCTTGGGATGCCATCAATAAGTGAAAAGACAAGCCATATAAGGGAATAAATATTTGCAAGTCATAGACCAGATAGGGAGCCAGTTTCCAGAATATGTAAATAATTCTTACAATTATACAACCAAAAGATAGCAACCTAATTTTTAAGTAAACAAAGAATCTGTATTTCTCTAAACAAGATGCACACACGACCAGCATCCTGTGAAGAGATTCCCAGTATCATTGGTCATCAGTGAAATACAAATCCATCCTAAGTTTTAATGTTCAAACCTCAAGTTGTAGATACACCCAAGAGAAAGAGGTGGTCAGATATGGGAGATGTTGTGGGTGGTGGAGGGGCATGAGGGACGTTGAGGGAAGTCACAGAAGAGATGAACCAATCAAAGTGGGATGTGTGTGTGCGCGCGCGCGCGCGCGTGCACGTGCACGTGTGCATGGCAAGGTGGGGAAGTTACGTTTGCTCATTGTTCATGATGCATCATCACGTTCTTTCATCATGTCAACCAGAGGGAACTTGTTGCAAAACAGGCTTAATTAATAAGCCAATAGAACAGTTTTGACCAATTATGTTCTAGACAGGCTGTTTTCTCATGGCAAAGGAGGGCATGTACACTTTAATCTGATCAGTCATGCTCTGAGCCAGAGTGAAGGATGGGTTAGCAATGAGTAAGCTTCATTTGGTCCACCTGTCTGAGTTCTGAACTATGAGTTTTGTCATTGAGTACATGACAGAGACAGCATGTTCTTCACAAGGTTATCAGAAGGTTAGATGAGTTGATATAAACAAGGTGCCTGGCCCTGCCAGTGAGCTCAGGTTTGGAATGAATTTGGCTAATGAGGAATTTCTACCGTTTGGATCTTCTATTTTCTCAAAGACCTATATGTTGAAGGTTTGATCCTGAACTTGTCAATCTATGTGGATGTGGGGGAAACTTCAGACATGGCAGGAGTGGAAGGCAGTGGCTAATAGAAAGTGGTTGGGTATTTGGGGCCATGTGTTTGAAAGGGATATCAGAACCCCAGTGCCTCAACTTTTATGGCTTCCTGAGTGATATGAGGTGAATAGCTTCCTTTACCAAATACTTGTACCAATATGGTTGTCTTATTAAAGGCCCCAAAGCAGCAGCAACAACCTACCAAGGGCTGAAACCTCCAAACCATGGTCTAAAAGAAACTTTTCCTTTTTCTCAGTTGATTTATCACAGGTATCGTTTCTAGCAGGTACCTGGATATCTAACTAGAACAGGAGTGTTTATATTTGATGGAGGTCTTAGGAAGGAGAATACTCAGTTGCTTGGTAAGTCTCAAGACAATGGAGATATATAGTAACATCATGACCCATATAACAAAAGACCCATTCATGAAGGTCATTTGTAGCAGTAAGGTGTTGAGGATCTCCCTGTCTACCCATCCCCCATCTCCCATCCTTTCAGACACCCCATTTATGCTCACTATAGCCAGTGTGGTCTTTAGAATATAATTCTAAGTATGGTATGTTGCTCCTCTGCTTAAAATCATATTACATTACTATAAATTATGACCTTGAATACCAACAGTGAGCTCTGGCGATGGTTATAGAGTTGGAGAGAGATGGTCAGAATCAAAGAAAGGCCAAAGACCAAAGAAGAGAAAAAGCAGTTTATCCCATGGGAACTGCAGGAATTTCATTCAGAACACACACACACACACACACACACACACACACACACACACACACAGAGAGAGAGAGAGAGAGAGAGAGAGAGAGAGAGAGAGAGAGAGAGAGAGAGAGAGGCAGACAGAGACAGACAGACAGACAGACAGACAGACAGAAGGCAAGAATACACATGAGCATGGCCAAGCAGGAGAAAGTCTTGGGAAAATTGAGGAGAATATAGATGATAAAAGGCCTTCCAGGACATGTTAAAAATGTTTATTTTAATATCTCTAAAGGTCCTGTCTGTACTTCACACTGAGCACAGCTGGCAGCCAGCTCTGTGGGTGGGAAAGAAGCAGGCAGAGGCTGCAGTCCTCACTCCCAGAGCCCCAGTGATGGCTGCTCAGGACCAAAGGACTGCTGCCTTCTTGGAATCTCTTCTCCTTTGCCCACTGCAGATGCCTATTCCTCTTCTCCAGATGAGTTTCTTGCTTGCTATCCCAGCATTGAGGGGGTAGAGGCAAGAGATTTGTGGGTTAGGACAGCCAGTGCTACATAGTGAGACAGTTCTTAGGAAAAAAGTCATGTTCTCTGGGGTCTTTCCTGACACCTCTAGGCAGAGTGGAGGGCCTTGGCCTTCCTTTGTTGGACATCTTCCTTCCCTGTGAGAACCCAGGGCTTGTTGGGAAGGACTGTGTTCTGTTCAGCTTTAAAATCTCAAAAGTCCCACAGTGCACAGCAAGTGAAAGGCTCTGGAATGAATGAACAGAGATATAGGAGATTGTATGTAGCAGCCTTGTACTTCTAGGGGACAGCCAGGTGTGCTTAGGACATGATGGAGGGTGTGTGCAGCAAAGGATTGGGGGAGGAAGAGGCAGGCAGCAGATACACGGTGATAAATGAAGCAGTTCAGACAGGTAGGTGTGGAGCGGATCACGAAAAACCCTATGCAAACAGACTAGACAGCTTGTTTTTCCTCCTCACAAGAGTAGAAAACGGGCTGATGGGATTGATGTGGTGCATGTGCTTCAAACGGCAGCCTGAGCCATGTAAGTGTGCCAAGGAGGAGAGCTCGTGTGTTAGTTCCCTTTTCCATTGCTGTGACCCTGTACCTGGCAGGAAGCAAATCAATGGAGGAAAGACTTAGGTGGGCATGTGTTTTGGGGGGTACAGTCCGCTATGGTGGAAAGACTCCATCCATTGGCGTCTCTGTGGTGGTTGGAGTGTAGAGTTCTTGCTGGCTACATGATGTTGCCAGGAAGGAGGGAGAGATGGAGGGAGGAAAAAGAAGAAAGGAAAGGAAAGAGGGCGAGAGAGGAGAGAAAGAAGAGGAAGGAGGAAAAGAAAGGAAGAAGGAGAAGGGGAAGAAGAAAGAGGAGGGAAGGGAAGGAGGGAGGAAGAGAAGGAGAGGAGACAGAACACTTAGGTTAGAAGTGAGGCTGGGTTTAACCCTCAATGTCCACCCCCAAGTGGCCCATTTTTTTTTCAATGAAGCTTAAGCCCCAACTCTTTTTTTTTGCAAATCACTTCTTTTTTTATTTAGAATACTTGTTACACAATATATTTTGATCATATTTTTTCTCCTCCCCCAACTCCACCCAGAAGTTCCTACCTCCTTACTCACACAACTTTGTGTTCTCTCTTTTGTTCTTTCTTTCTTTATTGTTTTTATTGAGCAGTATATTTTTCTCCACTCCCCTCCCTGCCTCTCCCCTCCCATTCAACCTTCTCCTATGGTCCCCATGCTCCCAATTTACTCAGGATATCTTGTCTTTTTCTACTTTCCATGTATATTAAATCCATGTATGTCTCTCTTAGGGTCCTCATTGTCATCTAGGTTCTCTGGGATTGTAAATTATAGGCTGGTTTTCATTACTTTATGCCTAAAAGTCATTTATGAGTGAATACATATAATATTTGTCTTTCTGGGTCTAGGTTACCTTATTCAATGTGATGTTTTCTAGATCTTTCCATTTGCCTGCAAATTTCAAGATGTCATTTTTTTCTGCTGTGTAGTACTCCATTGTGTAAATGTACCACATTTTCCTTATCTATTTGTTTTGGTCGAGGGACATTTATGTTGTTTCCAGATTCTGGCTATGACAAACAATGCTGCTATGAACATAGTTGAGCACATGTCCTGTGTTACTACTGAGCATCCTTTGGATATATATCCAAAAGTGGTATTGCTAGGTCTTGAGGAAGGTTGTTTCCTAATTTTCTGAGAAATTGCCATACTGAAATCCAAAGGGGCTGTACCAGCTTGCACTCCCACCAGCAATGGAGGAGTGTTCCCTTTTCCCCACAACCTCTCCAGCATAAGTTGTCATCAGTGTTTTTGATCTTGGCCATTCTTACAGGTGTAAGATGGAATCTCAGAGTTGTTTCGATTTGCATTTCTCTGATGAAAACCTTAAAGTTTCTAATCTTTCCAAATAATGCCACCACCTGAAAACCAAGTGTTCAAATGCCTTTTAAATTCAAATCACAACATGGAGGGAGGTAAGACCAGTGTCAGGGGGGTCTGTACATAAGGTTAGCACTTACGCTGGTACCAGGCAAAGATGCTAACCATGGCAATGTTGTCATCAGGAACCGGGTGTTGATTTGTATTTGAGCCAAGGGCTAAGGAGGAGATTTGTAAAAAGCTTTTCTTGTGTGGCAGGACTTGCTTAGTGTGGTCTCTTTGGAGGCTGTGGGAGGTTCTTCACGACAAATAGGGCAAGGTGTGGGGTAATCAGCAAGGCAGCTGGGCCCAGATGTAAACTGATGCCTCAGGTTCATTCAGGAGAGCTCAGCAGGTCAATGATGAAGACTACCAAATGGACAACATTCTAGGATAGAGATGTCCCCTGACTCATGACAGTCACATCCCAGCAAACCCATCTGGAAAATACTGTATGTATTTAATACATCTCACTCAAACTACTGTATTTTTCCTTTTACTGAAAATAGACTCCCTTTCCTTCTCCTGGTTCCTCCTCCTCTCCCCTCCCATCCAGATTCATTCCCTTTCTTGTCTCTCAGAAAACAAATAGGCTTTTAAGGAATAACAGTAAAATATAACAAAATAAAACACAATAAGATAAAATAAAAACCGTCACAAAGGAGTTAGACAAGACAAACAAACAGAAGGAAAAGAGCCCAAGGGAAGTTACAATCAGAGACCCACTCGGTCACACACTCCGGGATCCCATAGAAACACTAAACTGGAAGCCACAGTGTGTATGCAGAGGGCCTGGTGCAGACCCACACAGGCCCTTGGCATGCTGCTTCAGTCTCTGAGCTCACAGGAGTTTAGCTCATATTGAGTTAGAGTGTCTTGTTTCCTCAGTGTCCTCCCTCCCCATTGCCTCTTACGTTCTTTCTGCCTCCTCTTCTTTGGGGTTCCCTGAGGGGAGGATTTGATAGAAACATTCCATTTTGGGCTGAGTGTTCCAAAGTCTCTCATTCTCTACATAATGTCTAGTTCTGAGTCTCTGTATTTGTTCCCATCTGCTACAGGAAAAAAAATTCTCTGAGATGCTTGGGCAAGGCACTGATCTGTGCACACAACAGAAAGCCATTAGGAGACCATTTGTTGCTACTCTTTTGGTTTTGGTTTGTTTTCTAGAACAGTAGTATTTGATTTGATCCTAGGTCTCTGGTTCTCCACCATCCAAACTTGATGAGTGTGGGGTTCCATCTCATGGAGTGGGCCTCCCGTCAAATCAGATATCGGCTGGTTACTCCCACCAGGTTTGTGCTACCATTGCTGTGGCACATTTCGTTTTAGGCAGGACATAATTGTAAAGCAAAGGGCTTGTGGCTGGCTTGGTGTTCACATTCTTCTTTTGGTACCGCGCAGAGTACCTTCCTGTACCAGAAATGCTAAAACATAGGGGTAAAGGCTCTATGTCAGCACCAGGTCAACTTCCCCGTGTTCAATGAGTTGTGCAGGTGTTGTCTTCAGCAATGGGGCCTTGCATTCCAGTTTGTGGAGTGCAACCTACAGTCTTGGCAACAGCCTGGGTTGTTTGTGGACTCCCATGGGACCTCTTTGGCTAACAATTTAATTAGATATAACCCATCCCGGTTATCAAAAGCTTCGTTTGGTGATGGCCAGTTGGGGCTCTGCCTACCCTCATTATTTTAGGATTTCATTTAGACCGTCTTCATATGGGAAGCTTCTGCTGTGTCAGGTTTCCATACTGCCCCTCAAATGGCCCTTACTTTTAGCTTTCTTTCCTTGCATTCCTTCCCTTACCCCCATTGTCTCCCTGTTTCCACTTGATCCTCCTGTTCCAGCCCTCCCCACCCATCCATAACCATATTCTATCTGCCTTTAACCATGTTCAGAATACTGACTGACATTGAACACAGACGGGCAAGCCCACCTATATCAAAGCCTTCTTTATAACAAAGTATTGACATCTCAGGTAATTTGTTAAATATCACAGTGATAGTCAGAATGATGGGATGTGGACATTTCCACACCACCCCAAAGCTGGAAAACTCTCCTCAGATGAAGTATGTTGGACCAGGATGAGGGCCTTCAAATGTGGAAGTGCCCAGGTCTCTCTGAGTCTCCCCAGAGGAGCCACCATGCTTAGGGCCATTGCTGCATGGAACCCTGTTCAACCTTGGAGGATGAGTGGGCGCTGTCTCCCTCTGATGTCCTGGGTCTGACTGTTCTTTCCAGAAGCAGTGAGATTGAGATGCAGTGATGAAGGATGTCCTGTCCCCTTCAAAGGCCCTGTTGGCTAGCTCAGGGTTGCCAAGACCTCACTGCGCTCTCCAGACTGGCTGTGGAGCCATGGAGTCGTATTGCCTCGGCCTCCTCAGCGCCTGTGTCGCAACATCTGCCTGAGGTTGCCTTTTAAAAACCCAGGGCAGGAACAAGCTGGGGACATCTCCTTGGACACCTGGGATTCCCTCTAGAGTCCGGTCTCTTGCCAACCCTCAAATGGCTCACTTAATTAAGATATATACTTCCCTGCTCCCATATCCACTCCTCCTCCATCCCAATTGGCCCTATATTATAGCCACTCTGATGAATATCTTGTATACCACAATAGAACCTTCATCTGGCGATGGATGGAGATAGAGACAGAGACCCACATTGGAGCACTGGACTGAGCTCCCAAGGTCCAAATAGGATCAGAAGGAGAGAGAACATGAGCAAGGAATTCAGGGCTGTGAGGGGTGTGCCTACCCACTGAGACCGTGGGGCCGATCTAATGGGAACTCACCAAGGCCTGCTGGACTGGGTCTGATGGAGCATGTGATCAAACAGGACTCTCTGAACATGGCTTACATGGAGGGCTGACTGTGAAGCCAAGGACAATGGCACTGGGTTTTGATTCTACTCCATGTACTGGCTTTGTGGGAACCTAGTCTGTTTGGATGCTCACCTTCCTAGACCTGGATGGAGGGGGGGAGGACCTTGGACTTCCTACAGGGTAGGGAACCCTGACTGCTCCTTGAACTTTAGAGGGAGGGGGAGGGGAAGTGGGGGAAGGGAAAGGGAAATGGGATGAGGGAAGGAGGTGAAAATTTGTAATGATAATAAAAAGACTCCTGTGAAGATTAAATAAGACTGTCTGAAAAGACTGTCACCCAGGGAATGTCCCTTAAAATGTCAGTTACTGTATTTTATTTTTAAGTCTGTCCAAATATAAATTAGTGCATTCTAAAAATAAACCCAGGGCAGTTCAAGCTTCACTCATCCATAGTCAGTGATGAGACAGGGATAGTGTTGAGGGGGAAGCTCAGAGGAAAAGTCCTGTTGCCCGGAAGCCCAGCACCCCTGGGAGGGAAGGAAGCCTGCTCCTGCCACCTCTGGGAGGCTCCAGGGCCTTGATGAGTCACCTTGCCCTCTATCCTGAACCTGCTGACCCCACTTCCTGTTCTGTCCTTGACCAATGAGTCCCTTGCCTTGCTCCTGGAAGTGTCTCTGGTCTCTTGTTCCTGTTTATTGTCATGGCTCCGGCCTGAGCTTTTCTTGAGTGGCCATCCTCTGCCACTGTTTGAGTGCCTGTTCTACTTTTAATCCTATGCAGTAAATTTGAAGACTCCTGTTATGTTGTCTGTTTGTCTCTCGCTCTGTGTGTGTGTATGACATGATTTGAAGGATTCAGATGGGATCCCTGCCTCCCAGCGTTTCTCAAGTGTCCTCCATCAGTGTCCCCATTAGAGACTGTGCTTTCAGACTAAGGCCTGCACCCAATGAACCTGCCAATGCTTTCAAAATACCTTCTTACTTATGCTCTACGGGAGTGTCGTCTTGTGCTATCTGTTTAGTGTGAATTAGCTTAGTCAGGATTAAATGAAGGGGTGGGTATGGGAACTCTCTGGTGACGAAAGGGGAATATTTGAATAGAAGGAGGCATATCAAAGTAGAGTGGGCTGAGGGGAGGATCTCAGGACTTGTGTAAGTAGGCTCTGAAAGCTGGCTGTATCTCTTTGGTCATTTAGACATGGGCCTCTCCTGGCCTGAATTCCGTAGGCTTTATTTTTCTCTTCAAATCTTCCATTCTACCTAAGGCACCTGAAGCCTTGCAAAGTCTGGAGGTTGGATCTGTCCTCAACAAGAAGGGGCAGAGCTCTTCTTTGGGGTCACTGAACTGAAATAGCCAAGACTGGGCCCAGAGTATAAAATGTGGTAGTCTCAGATGAGTAAGAAGTCAGTCCATATGGAGAGCCGGGTGGGATAGTCGATAGCCAGTGCCCCTCGTGCGGAGTGTGGGAAGCTCTGTAGGAAGCTAGGTAAGCAGGCATGTGGGAGCTACAAGCAATGCCAGAGACTTAGAGCAGAATAGCTGGGTGGGGCTGAGAAGGGTGGGAAGACTTAAGACCTGGAGACAGCAAATGAGGAAAGTTTGGGATTATAGTCAGAGTGCAAGCCCTTCCCTGCTGGCACCGGATGCTGGCTGGGCGTGAACTGTTTGGGCTGAGCAGTTGAGGTCTGGGAGGAAGCCCTTACCTGTCAGCACCAGAAGCAGGGAAGGTGGGGAGAGTTTGTGCATAGTGGTTGGAGCCTAGGGAGCCCAAAGCTTTTGGCATTTGGAGCTGGCTAGGCGGGCAAAGTTTGCAATGTCATTTGAATTTAGATGGGGGCTTCATTGACTTTGTAGACTGCTTTCAGTAGCATGTTGTTTATGCAAATGTTAATTCCACTGAGTCGGGAACTTGGGAGAACTTTCCAGCTTCTAGTGTCTTCTTCTATTTCTTTCTTCAGTATTTTATAGTTTTTTACTTTCTTGACTCTATGGTTAGACTTATCCCTAAGTAACAGGGTCTTTTTGAGGCTGTGGTGAATGGGTTTGTTTTTCTGATATCTCTATCTCTAGGTTCTTCATTGTTGATAATAAAAGCTATTGATATCTGTATACTGGCTTTATATCTTGCTGTCTTCCTGAAATTAAAAGAAATTGGGTCTTAAAAGTTTTAATGGAGACCGTAGGGTTATACTGTAAACAGGGATCAATTGTCTTCTTTCCCTGTTTCTTTCCTTTCTCTGGCTTTACTGTTCTAAGAATTCTAGTACTATGTTGACCAGGACTGTAGAGATAGGACACTTCTGTCCTGTTCCTGATTTTAGAGGAAGTGATTTTATCTTTTCCTCATTCAGAATAATAATGGCTGTCAGCTGGCTGGAGAGAGCCCTTGTGTTGAGGTATGTTAGTTTCTTCAGTTATGTATAAACTATAGCTACATAAATTAAACCATAACTATATAAACTATTAAACTATAACTATAAAATTAACTTTATAAACTAACTGTGTAAACCATAGTTAGTTTCTCAGGACTTTTACGATGATGGGGTGATTTGTCAGGTTTTTGTTCTGTGACTATTGAGATAATCGTGTGTTTTTTTTTTTTGTCCCGATTCTACAGACATACTGTATTTCATTTATTGCTTTGTGCATGTTGAACTGTCTTGGCCATGGTGCATGATTGTTAAAGTATATTGTTGAATTCTGTTTGTGGGGATTTTACTGAGGACTTTTGCATCTATATTAATCAAAGAGGTGGGTCTATAGTTTTGTGTTTTCATTGCATCCTCAGCTGGTTTAGGTCGGAAGGCAAATACAGGCTTCAAGAAGGACTCGCGAAGCATTTCTTCCCTTTTGGTTTTATGGAGTTGTTTGGAGTATGTATGCATTAGTTCTTGGCAGACCCGATGACATCCAGCGAGGAGCATTCCTGGGTGCTTGCGATCGGGAGACTGTCATTGCTGCATTGGTACCATTGCTTCTTACAGATCTCTTTAGTCTTTAAGAAATATCCCCTCGAGAGTGAGTATCCGCAGAGTGGTTCCTCATAAAATGGGACATTTATACCCGACTGCCCTGCCAAGGCTCAGTGACCATCATGGCAGAAAGGGTGGTAAAATAGAAAAGCTAGAGGTTGGAGGACTGGGGTGAAGCAGCGTCTTCTGGATATGATTGGATCACTATGCCCTTACAGCTGCAGCGGGTTTGGCGTCAAATGGGATATGAGGTATGAGGGTAGATCGAGTTCCAGGTATTTCTAGATTTCTGGCTGTGTTCTGAGTGTACAGGACATCCCGAGCATGGATCGGGGGGGTAACCTTGGAAAAGAATCTTGCTGGGAGAAGGTCATCAGTCTGGTTTGGGGCATGTTGACTTTGAGGGGCTCTCAACTGTTCAAGTGTAGGAGCCAAGCAGGTAGGGCAATGTGTGCAACTGTGCCTAGAGGACGCTAAGGTTAGACAGTAAAACTTACAAGTCAGCGACGGATGGTGATGACCTTCATAGGCGTGGATGATAGCACCCAGGAGGAAGTTAGGTGTGGTGAGGCCCCAGATCCCACCCTTGACAACATCTACCTAACTGATGCAGAGATCAGTAAGCTGTCTCTTCTACCCTCATGGCATCTAAATGCATCAGTGCCCATGGATCTGTTTGATGTTTAAGATAAGTGTGCTAAGAGCCAAGAGAATGAAGAGAAAGGAAAAAGACTGTTTCCAGATGAGTGGACAAAGCCATTTCACAGGCTGTGTGTGATGGTCTTGATTTCTCATGTATCTTCTTTGACCTTTACGCTTCTTAGAGAGTCTCTAGAAGTGTGTTGACCTACTTTCCTGATGGCCAGGTTTCACTCCTACCTCCACAGCCTTCACCTGATGGTGCAAATAGGTCTGTGACTCCGGATCTATGCCATCACTGCCTGGTTATGCCTTTCTAGAGTGGAGGCCATTGAGCCACATGCTCTGTCCTAATCCACGTGGACTGGGAGATTGCCACAAAAGCAGAACCTCCAGGCAATTGTGATGAACTTAGCTCAGAGGAAGCAGAGGACACAGCCAAAATGGCTGGCGGATGCTCTGGAGGCCCCGGGCTTCCTAGGAGATGCCATACATGGTTTGACCAAAGCTTTGGATTGCTTCTCAACTGCGATTTGGGCATATTGGAAGATAACTGCCATGGACAGGTGGCTCCAGATGAGCATCCTCTTCATCACCTCAAAGCTGTGCATCTGGACTTTCTCTGGGTTAATCTTTCTGGTCTAAGGTTTGCTCTGGGCCAGTTGAAGCATAGATCTGTGGAAAGGTATCAAGGAAGGAAACTGGGGCAAGATGGCACCCAAGGATGGAACCTCCCCCTTAATGTCCTGAGCTGGGAGACCATGTTGGACCACCAGGATGTATGTTCTGTCTTTGGGGAGGCTCTTCATGGTTTCCTCTGATTTTCAGAAGTTACTTAGTCTTTGAGACCTAGGTTTGAGTCCTTATTTGATTTCTTATGATTTTTGGTCTCCAATGGTTAAGAGCCAACACCCAGATGAGCCTAAACTCATCAGTCATGAATGTTTGCCTCGCATTTGTTACTTTCCTGGTTGCTATGACAAAGTACCAGAGAAGCGTTTTCAGGAAGGGAAGGTCTGTCCTGGCTTAGAGTCTGAAGGGAGGTGTTGGGAAAGGCATGGCAGCAAGAATGCCAGGCTGGCTAGTCACATCACATCGATAGTCAGGGCATAGGGGAGTGAAGCTGGGCTATAAAAAACTCAGGACTTGCTTCTAAGGACTCACTTCCTCCAGGAAGGCTCTACCTCTGGAAGGTTCCATGACCTTCCTAAATTGGACCACCAGCTTCAGACCAAGCGTTCAAATATCCAAGCCTGTGGGGGACATTTCACATTCAGGCCACAACAACGCCACTGGTAGCAACCAAATTTCTTTGCACACAGCAACATCTTGAGAAGCCATGCTTCTCAAGGTCAATAACCACGTGTTCTAGACTCTTTGGAAAAAATCATCAGATAGCTGGATGCCTACGGGTTGGCAATTGACCTGGTGGTGGGAATATGTTCTACCTCTAAACTATACCCTCAGCCTTGACTGTGTTTCAAGAAATCTGGTAGAATTGTCATTTATTCATCCCTTAGGCAAGTGCTTAGGACCAATCTGAATGTACAGGGTGTTGCTGCTCCATGTGGTGCTTAAAATGAAAAAAATAGTAATGTTTATTATCAGCTTTTATTGTGAACTCAGAGGCCAGTCACTGTTTGGGGTGTCTGGCATGCGTTCTTTTGTTCTCCTTTCCACATCTGTCCTTCAGGCAGCTGGAGAAACAAGTCTAACATGGCTACAGTGCTAAGAAATGATGAGCTGCTGGGCAGCGGTGACACACGCCTTTATCCTAGCACTTGAGAGGCAGAGGCAGGTGGATCTCTGTGAGTTTGAGGCCAGCCTGGTCTACAGAGTGAGCTCCAGGACAGCCAAGCAGCCAAGGCAACACAGAGAAACCCTATCTCGAAAAACCAAAAATAAAAAAAAAATTAAAAAAGGAAGAAGAAATGATGGAACTGACCAGTGTGTCTGACCAATTGCACGACTTTGGTGGCTCAGGTTCAGGCACAAGTGCACTGGCTGCCTGGGTTTTCCTCGAGCTGAGACTAGAGTGCAGAGTGTGTCTGACCAGCTATGAGACTTTGGTGGCTCAGGGCCTTGGCTGGAGAGGAGCCAGAAAAGG
Organism: Arvicola amphibius; assembly: GCF_903992535.2. NCBI lineage: Eukaryota > Metazoa > Chordata > Mammalia > Rodentia > Cricetidae > Arvicola > Arvicola amphibius. The sequence continues at coordinate 23,700,208 of NC_052048.2, read as the reverse complement.
GCTGTGGGTCTCTAGAACTTGATTTGAATCACGGGTGTGAGAGAACTTCTTAAGGCCACTGAAATGTTTTCCTGCTTCATGGGTCCACTGCTGCCTTAGTGGGTTCACTGTTGCTCCCTCCTTGCTCCCTCCTTGCAGGTGCAGGACTGTCCAGAGCGCCTACTGGCCCTGATGCCCTGGGAGACACTCTACAGTCCCGTCTCCCTGGGAAGAGCTCCACCTACCCTGGCGGCTCATCTGGGGCTTTCTTCTTGCCCCAGATTGCAGACTCGCTGGTCAGTCCTCATGGCCTCTGGGATAAAGAAAGGACAGAGTAACAGGGGATCAGTGGTGGAGGGCTTTTCCTAACAGGCACTATGCCTGGATTTGAGCTCCACCGTTGAATGTTGAGTACACACATGAGAGATGATGACAGCTCTGGTCTCTCTCTCTCTCTCTCTCTCTCTCTCTCTCTCTCTCTCCTCCTCCCATCTACCTCTCATACCGTGCCTAGTCCTCCTGCTCATCCTCTCTCTCTCTCTCTCTTCTCTCTCCTCTCTCTCTCTCTGTGTGTGTGTGTGTGTGTGTGTGTGTGTTTGGTAGGAGAGTTACCATTTACTTTTACTCCCATTGACCAAAATGAATGTAGTTAGATAAGGCTGTTATCAAAAAGCCTAGGTCATTTCCCCGGAGCCATGGGGTCTGTCTTTCACTGCCTTAGATTCTGTGTCTTGAGAGTTCTGTCACCTGAACTTATGGCACTTGTCTTTCTTTCTCACAGACATCCCCTGCTCCCTGGATCTCCACGGCGGCTGAGTTCACGGACAGTGGCCAGAGGAGGCCAGGGCCCCAAACAGTACCTCAGAGTGCCAAGTCCCCAGGCCGCAGGTCAGAGGGCCAGTGCTGGCCGACACTCCAGCCAGGCCTCCAGGAGAGAGTGTTCCCGCGACAGTTCTGTGAGTATAGGTGGACATCCCAAGGGAGCTTCCCACCTGGCCCTCCTGCCATGTGAGGCTTGTGTGTGCTTATGGAAAAAGCCCTGGGTTTTTGGTAGAGCCTTTTATCTTCCCTTTCTCCAAGCCAGGCCCATTTGGCAGGCAACTCTGGCTATCCTCTTCAGCGAAGGGTCTGGAAGGGAGAAGAGAGCCGGATGATTCCTACCTGTTTGGGCTGCAGACTCTCAGGCTCAGTTCCCACAGGCCTGAGAAACTCGTCTCCTCAGCTGGGGTGGCTCCTAGCCTCTCTCCAGTGCCTGGCATTTCATCTGGTTGCCCCGGTGACCTCTCAGGTGGCTGCTGAGGCAGCTGGGTATCAAACCAGTAATAAACAAGGAAACACCCAGAGGGAGGGAGGCAGGTCCCTGGCCTGCTCCGCCTTGCTCGCTCCTCTTTCCCTCTCTTCTCTCTACCTCTCCAGTCTAGAGTGGAAGGTAGAGAAAGCAGTCAGTCACCTGTTTCTGTCACGGGCAGGGGTGTCCTTGCCAGTGGCTGGGGAGGAGACGAGGGGAAGATGTGGATTTGTGAGGGGCAGAGTGCCTAGTGAATTCCTTTGGGTGGGAAAGGAGATTAGACATTGGCCCTGTTGTGATGGATCCCGAACACCTACCAGTGAGTATTCTGTGTGTGCTTATGGAGAGCAGAGCGAGCAGAGCGTTTGCAGGCTCCCATGCAGCTCTGCAAGGAACGCACATGTGTGGGTGTGCCGTGGTGACTGTGGAAGGCTGCGCGTTAGTTTGCCTTTGTGTGCCTGTGCACATGGATGCCCTCAAGGGTGTGCGGAAGTGCAGAATCAGGGAGGTGTGAGTGGCGGAGACTGCTTGCAGGTGTCATGTATGTGCGGATGAGCAGGCATGCGCATGGGCTTCAGGGTTGGGGGGCAGGCAAGGGTGTTCTACTGTGTGTGCAGTCTCCTTGATTCTCTCTTCCTCTGTCTCTGTATTTCGGTCTCTGCCTCTCTCTCTCTCTCTCTCTCTCTCTCTCTCTCTCTCTCTCTCTGTGTGTGTGTGTGTGTGTGTGTGTGTGAGTGAGTGTCTGTGTGTGTGTGTGTGTGAGTGTCTGTGTGTAAGTGTGTGTGTGTGAGTGTCTGTGTGTAAGTGTGTGTGTGTGTGTATGTGTGTGTGTACGTGTGTATGCACTGGATACCAGAGCATGTGTGAAGGTACTGATGACCGGGTTGCACACGTGGGTGGAGGGCTGCATGTGACATGCGGGCTGAGGCTGCAGATCCTTTCACTGGTCAGGCAGGGCCTCTGGATCTGAGAGGCTTGCTTCCCAGTCTGTCCCAGAGCGCCAGGACATCCTCTTGGCCTCCGTACCCATCTGACCTCACTTGTGTTTCTCCCTCTGCTCAGGTCATCAATAACTACCTGGATGCCAATGAACCCCAATCGGAAGCCCGTCTGAGCCGAATGCACTTCCACGACAACCAGAGGAAAGTCGATTATGTGCTTGCATACCACTACCGGAAACGGGGAGCACACCAAGGTCACGGCTCCCCTGGACATTCGCTGGCTGTTATCTCCAATGGGGAGACTGGCAAGGAGCGCCATGCGGGAGGCCCTGGTGATATCGAACTTGGGCCACTGGATGCTCTGGAAGAGGAAAGGAGGGAGCAGCGCGATGAGTTTGAAAACAACCTGATAGCGGCTGGGCTGGAGCTAGAGAAGGACTTGGAGGTGAGGCTGGCCAGGCTACAGGTCTCAGGGTGGGCTGGGTCCCTGGTGGTCAGTGCTACCTCAAGAAGCTTTGACTTTGCTCTGGCAGACAGCTTGCTTTTTTTTTTCTTTTGTGCAAAGCAGACACTTTTGCCCAAGACCTTGCAGGAGAGTCTTGGTATTGTGGTAACTTTGGCCAAGTAGTTCCATGCTGCTGTGGGAATGTGGTGGTGTGCCATGCCCACTCCTAGTCATGCACACACAATGTACCTGGCAGTCTGGTTAGAGACTGAAGGTGGGGCATGGTTCCCTGAAGGTCAGTGATTTTCTCCAGAGTGGTTTCCTTACATGAAGACCTGGCTTCCCTGTTGAACTTGGGTCTAAGTTCCTTTGTGGGGATATAGGATCTCCTTCAGTAAGGCTTTCTCAGGACTCCTGAGGAGTCATGAGATACTTTAGGGGACTGAATGGGACACCACTGAATATATTTTATAAATCTGTAAGTGTTTGTGTGTGTGTGTGTGTGTGTGTGTGTTTGCACATATGAATATCAACTCTGGTAAGCAGGCTAAAGCAACCCATAGAAATCTGCCCACCCACTCACCCATTCACCTATCCACCTATCTATCCATTCATCCATCCATCCACCCACCCACTTACCCACCTATCCATCCACCCACTCATCTATCTATCCATCCATCCATCCACCCACCCATTTATTTACCCCCATATGCCCATTGTACACCCACCCGGATACCCATCCTACCACTCATTCATGTGTGTGCCCATAGCACTTCTGATCTTTCCAAAATATCCTGGCCTTGCTATTTCTTCCAAATTCATCTATCTCCAATATTCTCTTCTCCAAACTTCTATTCCGGGCCAGTCTATCCTTAGTTGTGGGTTGGTGTCACCCTGGTCTTGGGGTGTTGACTGTGAAGGAGTCCTCTCTTCCAGGGACTCTTGCTCAGACCCATGCACGCACATGCCCTCACTTCGGGTCTCTGCTCTTTCCTCCTTCCCTGGACATCCCTAATAAAGCCCCATCATGCCTTTTACTCTCCAATCCTGGCCCCAGATCTATATTTCTTGATCTCATTTAGCTCAACACTGGTACCTACAGCAGTGTGGTAGGTTTTTCTCATATCTGTGCCCCACCAGCTCCATGAAGGTGGGGACCTTGTTTCAATTCCTGCTTCATCTCCAGAACCTGGGATAGAATCTCTCACAGTAGGTGTCTCATAAGCATTAGCTGTGGAAATGGTTGGCCTTTTAGAGGAGACTTAGGCTTCTTATTTGAAAAGCAGTAACCTCCTTGTGTGGCTGTGGTTTTACATATTCCACTGTTAGATGGAGAAATGAAAACATCTAGCACAATAGCTCGTATACGTGAGGTGCTCAATGAGTGCTTATTATGATTTTTATACTATTTTTTTCATGCAATATTTTGATCATGTTTTTCCACTCCCCTAACTCTTCCCAGGTTCTCACCAACTCCTAGCCACCCAACTTTATGTGCCCCTCTAAAAAACAACTACCTACAATAATCAAACAAAAATCAAAACAAAAGAAAAATGCCATACCAAAACAAAATGAAACAGAAAGTTCACAAAAAGCCAAGGAGTTTATTTTGTGTTGGCCACTTACTGCTGAGTACCTGGTCTGCCCTGGAGTGCGGTTGATAGGCCCAGTGATACTCCATCAGAGGAAACTGATTTTCCCTTTGGCAGCAAGCATCAGTTACAAATAGCTTCTTGGTTAGGGGTGGGACCCCTGGGCCGCTTTCCCTTCTCAGAGCTGGGGATGCATCTGGCTTGAACATGTGCAGGTTCTGTACATGCTGCCACCATCCCTGGAAGCTCATATGTGCATCAGTCCTGTCGTGTCTGGAAGGTACGGTTTCCTTGGAGTCATCCGTCACCTTTTTCAGTCTGTGCTTTGCCTCTTCCAACAGGCCCCTGAGCTTGGGGGGAGGGGTTTGGTGAAGGCGTCACATTTAGGACTGAGCTGCTTTAAAAAGCGACATGTGAAAGTTGGGAAGGCATTCGCATCTGAAATCTAATTTCTAAGTTTAGCATTAATGCTGTCTTCATACTGGAAGGGTCCTCAGAGGACGTTCATCCCTTCTCTGCATGTGTCTTGGCTCAGGCTCCTGTGGTCCTGACTTATATGGCTCATGTAGACCCATTTGGCAGGAGGAATTCCTCTAGATCACCTCACCAGTAGAGGAGACTGTAACCTGTTGAATCACTTTGGGCTCCTTTACTCTGGGCTCTGATTTTTGCTGTTTGAAACCCAAAGCTCATGTGGTCCTTCCTCTAGGAGTCACCCGAGCAGGTGTCTCCAAGGTCTTGGCCTTACAAGAAGCTGTAGGTGCTTGTAGGTCACACTTGAAGTCTCTGATGTCAGGGAGTAGAGGACTTGGTTGGGAAACAAACGAAGCAGCCCAAGCAGCACGATGCTGTTGTTATTATTCAGAACTTCCACATATAACAGAGAGTAGATGCCTCATTAAAATTAAACTTCAGATCAGCAATGAATAACTTTAGAGAACATTTTGTAAAAATACATATAGTTTGAATGTGCTCCATGTGCTATTGAGGATAATATATTTGACATCGACCTGAATTCCACTGTAGCTGGCCTGGTCTTTATCATGGCCAACAGCTACATCAGCAAAGATGTATCTACCCATCCTTGGTGCTCTCTGCCCAGTGCTCCGGCCCTGGGCTGAGAATCTAGAGGGCACAGAGATAGCTGAGTGACTGATGTTAGATTAGGACGGGATCTTGTCCTAGAAAGTTCTCTCTATTGTATGACTAACGCTCTCCCTCCCCACTCCATCCTAGCTTTAAGGTCCAATGAACTCTTTTCTATGGGAGCTCAGCCTCCCTGAACCTTCCTCTCATCCCATTCACGTGCCATCATGACCTATGCTCTCGTAAGATTCCCTCTCTCTGACAAGTTCTTCTGATCGGTGTTGGGATTACACACACATGGGAGAAGTTAACTGCACTCTGTACTCATGGCACGCCATTATCGTTATCGTCACCTGCAAATGCTCCCCTCTGTCGTCGCTGCCTACTCTCTCCATAGGCAATCGTTCCAGTACATCGTGGTTCTTGGAAATGCTGTATGCAATTTTGGTATTTTTTTCCATTTTAAAAATAGGCTATTGTTTGGAACTGTTTTATAGCTGCAGGGAAATTGGAAGTAGTGTGCAGGGCTCTTATGGTCCTACCCTGTGCCTGGCTTCCCCTGTTATTACCTTCTTATTAATTGGCACGCTAGTTACAATGGATTAACTGACATTGGCATGTTATTATTAACTAAAATCCACGTTCTATGCAGATTCCTTCCTGACTGCCTGTCCTTTATTCTGGACTGCCTCCTGGGCTATAACATTGTATCCCATCATCTTATCTCTTTAGGTTCCTTTTGGTGTTGACATTTTTGTTGGGACTCTGTGCATGTTAAATTCACTTAAAATGCACTTTTTACAGCTCACTCTGCTTGTTTTTCTGGTCCAGTGCTGGCGTCCAGAACCTTCATTCTCTGCACATATATCTCACGTGTCGTTTCTACAGTGTCCTTGAAAGTCACCTCAGCTCACCTTATCATCCCCTTCATAGCAAGGGGCACTTAGGTTGCTTCCCACTGTGGGCTACCGCAATGAGACCAGGGGTAAATTGTCAACACCTGCTCGGTTGTGCTTCCTCTCCCCTGGGCTGGGCTGTCTGTTAGGCTCTGATTTCACTCTGGCTTTCAGAGCAGCGAGATGGAAAAGGGTTTAGATCAGATGCCCATTAAAGCCCTTCGCTAGGAAAAAAGAGGTTTGTGTCCACCAGGCTCTGAATATGGTAGAATTCATTTCTGTCCCTTTCTTTGGACAGGATGGTGCTGCTGTACACTCCTCGGCTGGTGCTTCAAGTTTTTGTTTTGTTTTGTGAATTTTATTGCATTGACTTGTTTCTGCTCGTCCTCCAACGGCAATCTGAATGTTGTCAGAGGGATTGAGAGCTAGCCTGTGTGCTTTCCTCTGCTTGGCTGGTTGATGACCGTCTAAGTTAGAACCACCCCCGGGATGCCTGTAGCTTACAGACGTACTTGCATCCTTGTTACCGCCTCAACATCATATAACAGAGGACCAACCCCTTGGAGATGTGGAACACCTCTTCTAAATGGGAGGCTAACCTCAGCAGTCCAGGTCTGTTTCTCCCCCAGAACTCAGGTTCCTCTAGTCTGGTGGGGCTGGTGGAGTGAGTTGGAGAAGACCTCTGAGGAAGGGCTAGAGGGTCCCACCCATCCACCTGTACCTTCCAAACCTTCCTGTGTTGGACTAACGGAGCCAGCAGGACAGAATGGAGACAGAGAGGCATGGTGTCACCAGGAGCATTTTGGGGAGTGGTGTCCCTGAGCCATGTGTGGTGTGCAGTGCAGGCAGAGGCTGGGGGACTGTTCAGTACACTTCCAGGCAAGACCTCACTGTATCCTTCAGGCCTTGAATGTCAAAGTTCGTGCAAGGTATATCTTCGAACAGGAGTGAGGAGAAGGTATTCATGGTGGAGGGTCAGATGCCCCTGGATTGAGGAGGGGTGGATTTTCCCAGGGTTAGGGCACCAGAGACTGGTCCCTGATGCTAACACTATTGGGCATGTTCTGCCATCTTCAGCAGCTCTGTGAAACTGTTCCTGGGCAGAATTGTTGGGCACCAGAGTAGGCAATGTGCTGACGGGGAGGCAACCATTTCCTTCAAGGCGCCAAGCGCTTTTCTCCCCTGCTTAGTATCAGGTGAGAACCAAGAAGGGCCTACAGCCTTTCCTGCAGGGAGGAGACTCCTGTTTGAGCCACGGGACAGTTACCCATCTCCTGACGGTGGGTCTGGGCACCTGACAGTAGATGTACCCCATCAAAGGGACAGGAAAGGGACATATGGAGTGTGTGTCCATTTGGAAACAGGAGTGAAGGCATGGGAATTGGAATTTTTTTTACTTTCTTAAAACCAGTGACAAAGTTCTTGAGTTTTTCCTAAAGAGTCTTTTGGGAAAAGTCTCTTTTCTTCTTCTTCTTTTCTTCTTCTCTTCTTCTTCTTCTTCTTTCTTCTTCTTCTTCTTCTTCTTCTTCTTCTTCTTCTTCTTCTTCGACTGGATGATTAAAACACCATCCCTTTGGGTGACTTTGGGAAATTCCTGATTGGATCTGTGGTCCCATGAAGCGCCATGTTGTTCCGACTGGACACTAAGTCTTCACAAATGTCCTGTAGGTGAGTGGCCACTCTCACCATCAAGAATCCATAGAGAGCTCTGCAGGGGCCAGGAGTTGAGGGTTCTGAGGAGTGAAGTAGGCGTGCTGTGTCCCTCTTTTCTGTTAGTACTATGGATTAATATCTGGTGGAGTAATAGGCCACAGAGCTTAGGCCTCCAGAGCACTAGGCTACCTGGGGTGACCATCTGTCCCTTCGTGCTGTGGTCATAGCCTTCCAGGAGAGATGGTGAGATTTGGTGCAGCCCATCCTGCTCTTCCGACGCTCACACCAAGCCAACCTCTCCTCTTAGGATTCTAGACATTGCTCTGTCTTTCCTCCCTGGGAAAAGCTGGCACTTCAAATCCTGAAAGTTTTGCTGTTTGGTTTCCCAGGGTGAGAGTGGGCCATGGAATCTTCCTGTAGCAGTACGCCAACAGGTATCCCCCCGAGCAGGTAAAAGGTGGAGGCGAGGGTGGTGGCATGCTTTCTGTTGGAGCAGGGTCTTCAGAGCCTGACTGACTCCATTAAGACACAGTCATTGGCCTCCTCAAGAGAGGGTGTGGTGGGTTGTTCCCAGGACAGGCCTGACCAGTGGGAGGTGGTACGGATCAGGGTTAGGGGGACACTTAGTCCCCTCTCCTTTCATGTGACTATTGTGCTCTCAGGCCTCAGATGTGCTCCTCACTCCCACCCCAGAGCAGCATGCTGAGCCTTTGGCTTCTTTCTCTCTTGTCTCTTTCCTACCTTGAGGCTTCTTTAGGGACAGACAGAATAAGACAGCCTGGCACCCAATCCCTGAGACCATACAGCTGAGAGCAGAGCCACAGGGGTAGGTGGGACCAGAATCTAAGTGGGCAGAACTGGGGTGGGGACCCCAGAGGAAAGCAATGACCAGAAGTGAAACCCCACCCCCACCCAGGCATGTGTCTATTCCTTATGATAAAAACATATGAGTAAATCTGGGCATCCAGTCTCCTCATCTGATGCTCACCCCAAGCACCTCACTCTCAGTCCCTGCTCCTGTCTTTGGATAGTTCACCCTCCTAACTGTGGAGACAATATATTGTCAAGAATTGAAGGAAGGCGATGGGTCTCAGGAGAGCAGATAGAGCTATCTGGGTGAGGTCTTTCTCCAGTCTCCCAATCTGTGCCTCTAGTAATGCCAGGCATCTCTGGTGGTCCGTTGGAGTTCTTAAAGGTGCTGGAAAGAAACTTCTGGGCTCTAACTTGTCATAACCGTTCTATAATCCCAGAGTGCACAGATCACACTTACCCTTGTAAAGCCCTGGCCCCAGGCACCCAATTTTCTGGCCATATGTTTTGTTTGTTCTCTGTTACCACATGCTATTCGGGAAGAAATGAGATCATAGAGTGTATCAATTGTGAAGATTTGGGACGATTTCTTCAGTCACATTGGAGAGTAGGAACTGTGGCATTCAGGAGAGGATGTGGCTGGCAGTTCGTACAACTAGTCAAACGTTTAATCAAGCGAACTGACTGCAGACAATGTGTGCAAGCACACAAGGCGGGGAGTTCCAGCTTATGCACTGCTCAGACTGTTTCCCTGGAAGCTAATTTACCTTCCTGTCAGGCTGGAATCCTGCTATGCTTCAGGTCTGATGGCACTGGGGTTCACAGATGGGGCCCCCTATAACGGGCTGTGCTGGCTGCCAGGTGTCCCGACATCACTCCTCGTTCCTATGATCATTTCCCTGTCTCTGTGGTGAAGAGAGAAATGGGCAGCAATCGGTCTCTTCCTTGCTGATCGTTCCTTCTGTGGCATTGCTGGGTGTTTTGGGTTCCGGGAGATGTGCTGTGAAGGAAGCCCCCTTTCCGTTTGTCACCTGTGACCCAAAGGTCATTGCCCATGCTTGTGCTGTGCCTCTTACTGCAGAGATAGAAAGGCGGCTGAGGGAGGAAGCTGGTGGGTGCAGTCTTTGGACCCCTCTCTCTCGTTTCTCAACTTGTGACATTTCTGAAGCCCCATCTAAGCACTGGGTCCTGGGCTTGGTGACATAGGGGCTAATGATACTCAGTCCCTACTTTCAAGGTGGGGTAGACTTAACGAAAGAGCCACACAGAAGCTCAGCAAAATGTGGAATTAGTCTTGGGAGAGTGATGTGGGAATTCTGAACCCTGCCTTAAACCTCCTGGTTAAGCCACCTTCCCTACCTCTGTCCCAGCTGATGGGGTCCAGGCAGATGTTAGTGAGCTGTGTCCCCATGTTTACTAAACCTTCGGGAAGGATTCACCCACAGTTACCCCAAGATGCTGGTGTGGGTTGTGCACATTCAGACTGCAGTTACTTTTATTGCCATGCTGTCAAAAGCCTGACAGAAATACCATAAAGGAGGGAAGATTAATTTGTTCCTAATCTCTGGGGGTCCACTCCATGGTTGTTTGGCCTCATGTACTTGGGAAGAACATCATGGTGTTGGGAGCATGTACCAGAGAGTATTTTCTCTTGGCAGATAGGAAGCAGATAACAGGCCAAGCTGGCACTAGTCTGGCTCTCTCCCCTCCTTCCCTTTGTTATGTCTGGACCTCAGACAAATGGGACAAAGCTGCCCTCAGTCAGGGTATATCTCCCCACTCTGTTAACCCTCTCTGGGAGTCCCAACATAGGCATTCCCAGATATGCCTCACTGATCTCCAAGGTGATTCTAAATGCCATTGACAGCAAAGACTAACCACCAAAGAGAGTTTAACTGGAGTGGGTTTTGTGCACAGCAGAATGGGTCAACCTCCATTGACAGATTGTGAGTGGGTGGGGACACCTCAGTCTTAGTGTCCTTTCCTGCCACCGTTGGTCTGCTATAGCTGATAAACTCTGGGGCCATCGGGATGTGGGAAGAGTTCTCTATCCTTGTGGATTTTGTAAATGGAATTCAGGGTTAGACTCTAGAAACTCAGATGGCAGGAAACTAACCACACCACTAACTGAAAATTAGCTTTTACTAAAATTAAAGTTATAGACAAATCTCTATGTTACTATGTGTTTCTGTGACTTTGTCCCTAATAGGAATGACCACAGGTTTGTGTCACATCTTGGTCCTGGTAGGAATCTTTAAAATTTTTGCTTTCATCTCTATGTAAAGTTTTTTGAGTTGTGGCATGTTTTTGGTGTGGCAGTAGGTTTTATTTAATGTGTGGATATAGAAGTAAGTATATCATTAATTTCACACATTTATTTACACTTTAAAGATGTGTGTGCAAGGGTGCACACATTCCTGTGATTGTAGGTGTGTAAGCGTGTGTGTGTGTGTGTGTGTGTGTGTATGTGCATATGTGTGCTGTGCCTGTGGAGGCCAGCTTTGGGTGTGAGTCCTTGGAAGCGCACACTTTATCTTTTGAGACAGCATCTCTCTCTCTAGGACCTGGGGCTCATCAAGCAGGTTAGACTGACTGACCAATGAGCACCAAGGATTCTCCTGCCTCTGCCTAACCTGTGTCAGGATTTCAGGTAGGGACTGCCACGTTCTGCTTTCTCATGGGTGCTGAGGATCTGAACTCAAGTCAGCATGCTCATTGGGCAAGCACTTTGACCATATCCCCAGCTCCTATTTGTTCGTGAAAATCCCCTTTATAAAAACTTAATCTTCTTGTCTCCATCATCCATTTACATGCAGTCCAAGGATGAAATGTATTCACTGGTATGTTTTCGATTTCCATGTCTCAAAAAAGTTGACAAACCCTTGAATACCTTCCCCCAAACCTAGACACCTATCAGGAGTCTAGCCTGTCTTGTGTGAAGGGAGGCCAGCTGGGGCCCCTCGCAGCTTCTGCCTGGGAACTGAAAGGCTTAGAAAAGTCCCAGAAAATCTTTTGGGGGTGTGGCTTTGGAGACCTGTGAATTGGTCACTAGTGCAGCTGCTGTGCTTTGGAGGCAGATGGTTAGTGCCACGATGTGTTTGGGCCCAATAAGAGAGTGAGCATCCTGGAATATCTATCTGCTCCTGGGTTCTGCTCCCTCTAACTTACCAGTTTTCTGGAGTTGAGACTTCATGTGGGACAGGCAAAGATTCGTTGCATATCATGACTTCCCACATTATGAGTCTGACAATGCTGATTTTACATAGCCTGGGTTGAGGCACTCTGTACTGAAATAAAAACTGATGAGCTGAGATGTAGGTCAGCCTAGCATGCCCCAATCCTTGAACTAGAGGCTAGTATCACAGAAAAGGTTCTGAACTGAGATAATGCTTGAGAATAGAAGTAAGTATGTTACTAATTTCACACATTCCCAGGCACTGAGCAATTGCGTCAATACAGTAACTTTCTCAGTTTTTACTCTTTCTTATGTATCTTCTGCTAAACTATTGGGAGCCATTACTCTCCTTACAGTAGAGGAAGGCAGAAGAATGTGCATAAAAAGTCACAGAGTTGGCCACCCAACCTTTTTGTTGATGTCGCATGCATTACTGGCTTCCTCCTCATGGCTGGCTCAGCCTGCTTTCTTATAGCACCTAGGACCACCAGCCGAGGCATGGCACCACCTGCAATGGGCTGGGCTCTCCCGCATTAATCAAGAATATTCACCCCAGACTTGTGCACAGGCCAATCCAGCAGAAGTATTTCCTCAGTTAGGTTCCCTCTTCACAATGGCTCTAGCTTAACATAGGACTAGCCACTCTGCTCACTTTTGCATGTTTAGATCCATGTGCGTTTTCCCACCATATGAGCCGAGTAGAGCTTCTTTCCCATCTTCATTTTTTAAAAGCTATTTTTAACTTTTACTTCTGTTTTGTGTGTATGGGTGTTCTGCCTGCACGCGTGTCCGTGTAACTTGCACAAGCAGTGCCCTCAGAGACCAGAAGAGGACCTTCTGGTCCCCTGGGGTTGGAGTCACAGACATTTGTGAGCAACCATGATTGTAATGGGAATCAAATCTGGGTCTTCCGGAAGAACAAGCAGTGCTCTTAATTACTGAGACCTCTCTCCAGCCCCTCCCCCATCTTCTGAAGGAATGCAACTGTCTCTGGGGAGGCAGTGGTCAGAAGACCTGTGGGGACCTATTGAATCCCTGAACAGCATGCTTCCTAGTCCAAAGTGGCAGGGAGTTGGTAACTTGAATAAGCTGTGCCACCCAGGATCTGGACCCGAGCCTGAACTCGGTAGCTGTAGCATCCTTCTGCTCCTGCCCTCTGTGTGTAGAATAGGGAAGGGTGGTCCTGTCTCCCAGAATCAGAGTACTGGGTATTTAGAAGGGCCCAGGAGTGAAGAACGGAGGCTCAGTTCCTGGCTTCTCTCTCTCTGTCTCCATTCCTATCAAATCAAAATGTGAGGTGGTGGTCTTGGGACAGTGGAGGTTTCTCTATCTACTTAAAGTACCTAGGGCCATGCTTACAGTCAGACTCTATCTGCATCAGGTTACTCCTGAGAAGGACGGATGGGTCTGGAGCCAGAAGGCAAGGGTGGAAGGTAGTCAGGGTTCCTGGAAGGCTAGGCTAGGGTGACCCTAAGATGCAGTCACTGCCTGGGCTGTGGAGGGTTGGGGCCCAGGAGCATCTGGAGACCTTGCGTGGGTACAGCCACACAGAGGGGCCACTGTGGCATGCTAGCACATGGGAACAGAACTGAGCTGAGAAGGTCCCTAGTTGCCCCACTTCTTTCTGCCTCTGGACACCAGGAGGGGTGGGGTGGAGCTTGAAGGCACTGCTTCTAGGCACTCTGCTTTCTTCTTCAGGGGTTCCTCTTTCTTTTCAGGCATAGTCGCTCCCTTGTTCTGACTGTCCATGACTCTCCGGGTTGACTATAGCCACCCTTCTGAAAAACTGTGATCAGAGCAGCACCAGCAGGAAGGGCAGAGCCCTGGAAACCACACTATACTGGCTCCTCTGCAATGGCCCTGATTCCAGATGGGACTGCCCCCTCCTTCCTTCACCCTGGCCTTCTTAAGCTGCTTACTTTCAAGCCTGATGTGTGTCAGCTATGTGGCTTGTGGGATAAAACACCTCTTGAGAGCAGAGGCCTCCCAGGCCCTGTGAGGAGGAGCATAGTTATACAGGGAGCACCTTCTGCGATGGCCGGGCTCAGTGAAAGAAAAAGGCTGGAGATTGCTCTGCACCACAAAAGGTGACCAGGTAAACCTGCTGTTCCTGCCGCATGGAGGCTAATTACACCAGGCCTAATCTGCTCACTGTCTCTTGCATTCTGGGTCATTCCAGTCTGCTGTGAGGATGCTCAGGGAAGGGAAGCTAATTCAGATGTTAATCCAAACCTAAGTCAGGCAGAATTACATGGCTAGTCTAGGCTCTCCTGGCCCCAAATGCACAACATAGTTCCCTCCAGGCTGTGGCTTATCCACATGACACTTTTACCCATATGGGTAATTGCAAAGTGTCTGTGCCTACCTTGTCTTCTCTCTGTCTCTGTCTCTCTCTGTTCTCCCTTTCTCTTTCCACACATCCTGTCTCACTATAACAACGGGAACTGAGAATGGTAGGGGCAGGCGGAAATTCCTAGGAGGAGGAAGTTCTGGTGGAAGGCCCAGTTCCAATGCCAGATGGACTCTGCATCCCAACTCAGTGAGTGAGTGATGTGTGTTTGTACACTCCTTCCAATACACTGTATGGTGCCCCACACTCCTTCGGATACACTGTATGGTGCCCCACACTCCTTCAGACACACTGTATGGTGCCCCACACTCCTTCAGATACATTGCATGGTGTCCCACACTGCTTTGGATACATTGTACGGTGTCCCACTTTCCTTCGGATACATTGTATGGTGTCCCACTTTCCTTTGGATACATTGTATGGTGTCCCACACTCCTTCAGATACACTGTATAGTATCCCACTCTCCTTCAGATACATTGCATGGTGTCCCCCACTCCTTTGATTTTCTGCAGAAACCTAGTTGCATGGCTTTGAAGAAGTTGGTACCTGGTCTGGGGAGAGCTCCATCTTGGGTGGGGAGGTGAACGGTGTTGTGAGATGACGCTCATCACCACACCTCAGGTGGCACCCTGGAAATGCAGGCATTCCCTGCTCTTCCATCTTCTTAATTTTAGATGTGAAGCTTCTTCAAGTGCTCTCATTGTTCTTCACAGCCGAGATGACCTTGTATAAGTCAGATCTCAACCAGAGACCTGGCCGTGCCTTGTGGGCCAGGGAGAGGCTCTGACATGTGGCAAGCTAGACTTCTAGATCAAATAACCGCACAGAGATGGAGGATTTCTCAGGGGCCCAGGGATCCACAGAAATAGGGACATCTTCCTGGGGACCATTTTGTGGGACCTTTGTGATGAAGCACCAGACCTGGCGTCCCAATCTTGGGACAACTTTAGGAAAGGAGGGAGGGGCAGCTGTCCCACAAGATGATTCCCAGGAAGATGTCCCTATTGCTGTGGATCCTCGGGCCTCTGAGAAGCCCTCCATCTTTGTGCTGTTGTTTGATCTAAGAGTCTAGCTTACCACATGGAATACCTGTTTTAAAATTGAACTGAATTACTGCTACTGTGACTGATTTCTATTATTCTTGTGAACGCTCATGCTAATCTTTTTGACATTTAAAGCCTGGATTTGAAATTTATTTTCGTTTGAAGCAGTTGCCCTTCTAACTTCCACTATCGAGAGGCTGCCTCCTGTTTGTTTATACACTAAGCACAATTTACCTAATGAGCCTTTAAAAGAAGAGAGCTTCTAAGCTGTCTCTTTTGCTTACTCATGCAATATCTCAAAACTCAAGAAGGAAGTTCTTCTTAAGGTCTGACTTAAATCCCTCAAGAGCAACTATGTGGTGGCACAGGCACCAGTCAGATGGCATGTAGTTGATTGGCCCCTCTGGGTTTAATGTACGTGAAGATTTGTCTCGGGAGCTTTCTTTTGAGGCTCTCATGTCCCAGGCAATGAAGCAATGGGAAGATTATAGACCTGGGGAAGAGCAAATCTCATTGTCTGTAAATCAGAGCCCTTTCTCTGGCTCTGTTTCTGACTTGAGACAAGTCACACTGACCCCAGTACTTGAACTTGAGTGTTTTCTGTTGATTTGGGTTTCTCCACCTACCATGTCCTGTGGTGTTGACCAAAAGATCAGTTGCTGGAGCTTCACAGTCACAGCTGATGTTCACGACAATCTTTGGGTCTTTTCGGCCATACCTCACCTCCTGACCCTCTGCTGGGCTTCAGACAGTTGCCATGGCCTTCACTCTCTGTAGTCTGAAGGCATCTCCTCTGTCATCTCAGCTTGGTCTCCATGCTAGCCTCCCAGGAGTCCCGAAATAGCTGCCTGGCCCCACCCCTGTTCCTTCCTGGTTCTTGTTGGGGTATCACCTCCTTGCACAAATCCCCTGGCAATTTCTCTGTCACTGGATCACATTGCAAGCTCCTGTCCAAATGCTGGCCGGTTGCAACCCGTTCCAGGCATCCCCCTCCCACCTGAGTATTTGTGTTTCTGCTTATTTATCCCCAGATGCAATGGCCACATTTTTCCAGGTTGAATCCACTCAATGTTACTTCCTGCCTGGGTTTACTGACATCTCCAGGTCCCCTCTGCAACCACAGATGCAGCCCTGGAAATGTGGCTTCCCAGGACACCATGTGGGGCCAGGATGGGGACAGCCAGTGACCCTGCTGAGAGGCCCAACCCCTCCAAAGTCAAGAGTTCTCCCAGGAACATATCTGAGCTGATGAACGCAGAAGCCATCCAATGCTCCCAGCAGGGGAGTGACCTAGACAGAGACCTGTCCCAGCTGTTTGCCGGTTTTCTGGCTCTCTCTAGCGAGCGAGCAAGAACAAGGAGACTCCTTCCTGCCCCCTTGGCCTTGGCTCCTTCTAAGCACCCTCGCCAGTTCTAATGAAATACTCAGCAGATGAAGTGAATGAGTGCCAAAGAGGGGCGGAGCTGTGCAGTGTTGGCCACTTCCTTTCCAGACTCATGGCTTTAGGCATTGTGTTTGCCTCTTCTAGGAGGGCAGGGGCTACAAGTCAAATGCAGGGGTTGAGTGATGGCCTCCCCAGTTTTTGTTAAAAGTGAGAGTTTATTTTAGATACCCCCATTTTATTTCACTGTAAAGCCAATGACTCAGAAAATCAGAGTTGGAAGAGACCTTGGAGAGTCTTTAAACCACATCTTATTTTGCAGATGGAGGCTGTGGATATTCAGCAATGTGCTCAGGTTCATGAAAGGGCTTCCGCTGGTCTCCCGACCACTAGATAGGTGCTAAGTAAGGCTTGGCAAGTTAAAATCTCAAGTAAGGATGGCAGGGGGTGGGGAATGGGGGAGATAGGGAGCTTAGTAACAGATGCCTGATCCAACAGTCCAGTCTGCAAGGTGTTCTGGTTTTCATGGCTTCTATTTCCCTCACTTTTATTCTGAACCAGAGTTAGGAAGCAACGTCAGCCTGCTGCAGCCCTCAGAACTAACAATGGTGAAATCGAAGTCTGTGCTGCAGGGGCCAGAAATTTAGTGGCAATGGGGCTGGTTCAGTGGAAGAAGCCCCACATCCCATCCCTTCCCAGTTCTGTCTTCTTACCCATAGAGGCCTCTCAGCATGATGCACAGGGCTGGTGCGGAAGGTTCTTCAGAAGAACTTGATGAATTTGGACTGGTTTTAAAATTCACCTGGGGAAATCCACAGCTGCAGCCCGAAACGGACACACACACACACACACACACACACACTTGTGTTGCTCTGTTGTCCACCCCCTCCTATCCTGCCTCCGTGATCTGGGAGAGTGCACACACCCCATCTGTGGAGCCACACCTACTGTGTGAATAGGCCAACTGAGCACAGTGTGAAGAGAGGGATTAGCTGTCCTGTGAATGGCGAGTTCCCCCGCCCCCGTCCGCCAAGCCAAGAGGGCTGTGTGGCTACAATCACACTTGTCTTCCAGGAAGGTCTGTATCCTGGCCTGCAAAGCTCCTCCCAGAAACAGAGCCACTTCCCTCTAAGGACCTCCCGTGTCCCCAGGGAAGAGGCAGAAAAGAGAGACAAGCATCTGTGGGTCACCCAAGTCCGTGCCAGGCTTACCTTAACAGAGTTGTTGTGAAGTAGCAATGTCTGTTGAGTTATGAATCCATTTTATAGAAATCAAGGCTCCATCTCTAACCTGGCCTGCCTTCTTAGTCTCTGATGTGGGGCTCCGATCCACGGCTTCGGGGACTCTCATTCTGGAGGCAGCTTACTCTCTATCTGCTATAACCTCTGCTCTCCTTTTTTCTTTTTAAACAATGACCAAAATCAAATAATAATTTCTATTTTTATGTTTTTATTATTATTAAAATAATTGTTCTTATAGACAGGGTCTCACTCTATCCTTGGCTGGCCTGGAACCCAGAGATAGACTTGGATTAACAGTGTGTGACACCATGCCTGACCCAAATCTTAATTCTTATGGCTGTATACACATGACCCAAATGTGCCTATCACTAGTTTCCCCAAAAGAAACATGCAACATATAATAGAATTGCGCGTGAATTCCATAGATGTCTCATTGGGTTTAGTTAAAGCCCATGAATAACATTTTAGTATTAGGGGCATCATTCAAATATCGCAACAATAAGTTTGTCATTTGTCCTCTTTATGGTCCCCTCATGAGGAGCTTTAGCAATCCTCAGGAATCAAGACATGCAAATGTCTACTCTGTAGTCTTGACTACCAATCCAGCGGAAGGGAAGGGGCACCAAAGAGCTGTCTGCTATCTGGACTCAGCAGGCCACTTCCTCAGCCATTGCTTAGGCCCTGTAATCTCCCATGCTGCCTTCAGAATCACTTTCCACACCTTCTAGGCCCCACTTCCCACCGTGTCTCTTAAAGATGGGGAACGGTGTAACAGACAAATAGGAGTCAGGATTCTATTTTTATATTTTGTAGTCCGTTGGCCCTTGACCCTTGACCCTGATCACACAATGGGAACTCATTTAGGCGCGCCCCCCATCCCAGAGTATGATGTTATGAGGGGGTGCTTTCCATACTCTCCTTTGAGTAAATCCGTAGCCATTTTGAACTGCACAGACACCTGGCCATCTCACCAGCTCCTTCATCATGACACTTCCTGTAGTTGCCCTGTGGTTGCATAAGCTGAAAAGAAAAACATGCAGCGTTTGCTGTCAACCATTACACAGACTGTAAAGAAGTCAAGAGAGGAGCCATGTGGCTGCCCCTTGCTCTTGTCGTCCCCATGTCTGGGTTCATCCTTCCCCCCACCTCTGTCCTATCGGCACACCGCCCGTTGGTGGAGGATGTTCCTCAGCTGTCCCTCAGAACAGCAATCCTTCTATGAGCTGCTTACCCTGAGGAGTCTGTACTTCCCTTCACTCCTGCATGATGTTTTTTTTTTCTTTAAAGACAGGATATAGAATTTGGGGTTGGCGGTCCTGTTATCTTGAATATTCCTCTTTTTGTTGCTCAGCAGTGTCATACATGTGCCAAGTGTTTTGCGTGTCATACATGTGCCGAATGTTTAGCGATCGTGTTCACTCCCATTTCCCTCACTCATCCTCTTTCTGCTCCCACTGCCCGGTGTCTTCCCAGCAGGTCCCCTTCCTACTTCTACATAGTCTTTATTTTTATTTCCCTTGTAGCCCCGGAGTGGCCCGCATGGACCTGGGTTGGTGGGATATCATCTTCTGGAGCACGGGAAATAGTCAGTGGCTCTGCCGTGGAGGAAAAGATGCTTCCTCTCTGGGTTGCTATTAACTGTCACTGAGAGCCATGAGGTCTCGTGTATCCCTCCAGGATGGAATGGTGAAGGGCCCAATCTTGTGCAGGAAAGCACAGCTTGGGGGAGTTCAGGAACGCACGGCTGTGTCATGTCCAGGCATGTACATTTCACGGCACTCCCCACCCCACCCCTCAGCTCTGGGATTCTTTCTGCCCCACTTTGTGACGTTCTTTGGGCCTTGGAGGGGGTGATAGAGAAGTCGTTTCTAGGGCTGAGCACTCATCAGTTGCTTCTGGCACACTGACAAGTTTCTTTTAGCAATTTCACATGCTTCACACCCCTTGGCCTCTGTGGCCTCCAAGAGGCTTCGAGCCATTCAAACAATCATTTCCTTGTCAGAAATCATTTCTTATCTTGAGCCTGATCATTATCTTATCATTTCTTATCTCTGTCTTTAGTATTCAGTAATTTTATTATAATGTGTCTGGGTGTGGACGGTTCCAGACCTAAAATGCTTGAGATTTGTTGGAACTCAAGAGCACACAGAATCACGCATTTCATAAGATTTGGAAAATTGCGGCTGTTTAATCTTCAAACATCTTTTCCTGATACGCCATCTCAAAGGCAGCTTTGACTTATTTCATTCTTTGAGTCATTTTAGTTTTAAGTTATGAAATTGTCTCTTGGTTCATTTTTATGTCTTGTGTTTTTCTGCTGACAGTTTGCACTGTGTGCTTCAAGATCATGTGTCCTCTAAAGCGTCTGCCGGTTACCTTGTTATCTTGGCCGTTTTAGCACTGGTATCTAATGGTTCTCTGCACACTTGGCAATTCTAAATGCTATCCTGAATATATTCAGTATTATTTCATGAATTGGAGGTCCTATTTAAATCCTGTATGTGTGTCAGCAGGAAAATGATCTGGGTTTTGTGTGATATAAAAGTTTATTCCCTCTCTGAGGTAAGGCATCCTGTAGCTCTCTATGGTCTTAAACTACATATAGAGATGCAGATAACCCGAACTCCTGGTCTTCCTGTCTCTGCCTCCTAAATGCTTGGATTACAGTCATACACCACAGCTGGTGACTTCCATCCACAGGCCTTGTCTAGGGTCTATGAAACATATTTGAATATTAGCTTCATTTGGAAAGCCTTCTGCCCTTTTGGATCTGCCGGCAGCTTCTATGAAGTGGCTAGATTGAGACCTGGCAGTGAAATACCACATGTTCAATCCTAAGGAACATTTGTGTACTTTTTTTTTTGGCGGGAGTTGGGGGTGTCAGAGCTGTAGAATGGTGGCCTACTAACAAGCTTATAGGGTCACTTTGAAATCTTTCTTGCCGATGATCTCCTCAGAACCTTTGAGTTCCCTGAGAGCTCATGTTTGTTGTCTCAGAAGCACATCTCGAGCACCACTGATGTACTCTTTTCGAGAAAGGGGAAACGCCTTCATCCAAGATGGGAATGTAAGTGAAATTCCTTCCTTTCAAGAACATTAGGTGCCCATTGGCCCGTTCTTTAAGAAGCCGAGCATGAAAGCCCCTGGACAGAGACACTGGGCTCAGCAGTTGAAGAGATGAAAGGAAGCATTCTGTGACCACGCCCTGGATGACGTGCCCAATAAGAGCTACGGTTGAGGCTTTACTCAGAAAGAAATCTACTTTAAGAATAATACTTGAGTGGAGCGGGTGTGGTGTATGCTTTTAATCCTAGAGCTTGGGAGGTAGAAGCAGGCGGATCTTTGTGAGTTCAAGGCCAGTCTGGTCTACAGAGTGAGTTCTGGGACAGCCAGGACTGTCACACAGAGAAACCCTGTCTCAAACAACTGAAAAGAAACAAAAAGGAATACTTTAAAGAAAAGCATATTGGGATATCTGATAACTCTTAGTGTTTAATCCCAGGTTATAACCGTAACAACAAGAGCAACTACATTTTAACATTAATTTTTATTGTTATTTAAGTTAGCATGTAAAAATAATGAATTTCATTATGATATTTACATGCATATCTACTGAATGAAAACGAGGGCATGATTAGTCCAAGACACGGTTGGAGAGGTTTATTGTAGATATGAGGGAGAGAAGAGCCAGGGGCTTCTGGAAGGGTCTAGAGTGAACCGGGCCATGAGAGGAGAGAGGAATCAGGAGTCAAGAGCCCAAGAGTGAGCCAGGAGACCAAGAGAGCAAGAGAGAATGTGATCAAAATGGCTGAGTTTTATAGGAACCACAAATTGGCAGAAGGAATGCCCAGTCCTGGGAGAAAGAGGTTTAGAGGCGGGTAGGGTGGGAAGTGCTGGGAGGAGCCATAGGTACTGAGTGAGAGTTGACACCCATCACTGTGTTCTTCTCACGTCACCCCCATTACACCCCCAAACCCTTACCTCCTGCTGATGGTTTTCTTCACTGCACTTAACACCCCTTGTGTTTTCATGACACATAGACCTTACGTGTAGAATCTGGGAATGATGGAAACACGCAACGTTTGTCTTTTCTCCCACCGTCGCCCTCCCTGGCTTCCCTTCCCCTTTCCCTGTGGACGCCTCTCTTTCCCATCATAGTCCCTTTCTACTCTCTTATTCCATGTTTATATTTTTCTATTCTGGATATCACATAGGAGAGAAAACACATGGCATCTGTCCTTCTGAGCCTGGCTTCCTTTAACCCAGCTTTTTCTAATTCTACCCATTTCTCTATAGATGGCAAAATGGCATTCCTCTTTCTGACTGAAAAGAAAAACTTTGTTGTGTCCAAATGCTGTATTTTCTTCATCTTCATCTGTTGGTGGGCCTCTAGGCTAGTTCCCCGTCTTGGCTATTTATGAGCATAGCAATAAACATGAGAGCAGAAGTATCTCCATGATGTGCGTGGCTTAGATTTACTTGGCTACCTAATCAGACATGGTATAGGTCATATGATAGCCTGACTTTTGGCTTTTTGAGGAACTTCCGTAGTGAATTCTGTAATGGCTGTGCAAGCTTGCATCCCCACCAGCAAGTAATAAAGACTCCTTTTCCATCACCTCTTCCCCTGCATTGATCGTCATCCGATGACAGCCATTCTGGCAGGGGTGAGATGGAATCTTGTATAGTTTCACTGGTGTTACCCTGATGGATTAGGATGTTGAACGTGTGTGTGTGTGTGTGTTTTAATTCATTACTTGAACCTTTGTTCTTTTGAGAACTGTCTGTTCAATTCATTTGTTTATTTATTGGCTGGAGGATTTTTCTCTTTGGTGTTTAACTTTCTGAGTTTTTATAGAGTCTAGATATTAATCCCTTGTCAGATATATAGTTAGCAAGATTTTTCTCCCATTCTGCAGGCTGCCTATTCACTCTGCCAAACGTTGCCTTTGATGTGGAAAGGCTTTGAAATGTCATACAGTCCTGCTTGTCAGTTCTAGCTATTATGTGCCGAACTACCGGAGTCCTTCCTGAACAAACCTCCCCTTTGTGTTGAAGTATCTCCCCTGGCAGGCTCAATTTTCTAGGCTTGAAATGTTTGATAAACAAATTGGTTCTTCCAGCGGAGTGGGAGAGTTGGGTTCTACCCCCATCCGGTTTCCCCAGCACCATTTGGTGAAGAGGCTCCTTCCTCTAAGCTGTGTTAAATCTTCTTTGTAAATCCCAGGTGGCTGGAATTGTATGGCTTCAGTCCTGGGTCTTCCACTCCATTCTGTTGGTCTTCTTGTTTGGCTTTGTGCCAGTACCATCCTGGTTTTGTTGTTATGACCCTGTGGTTTAATTTGAAGTCAGATATTGTGTTTCATCCAGCTTTGCGCTTTGGGCTTATGATTGCTTTGGTTATTCGGGGTCTTTTGTGCTTACAAATGAATTTTAAAATTGTATTTTTCTATCTCTTTGAAGAATCTAACCATAGTTTTTGATAGGGATTGCACTGAATCTGAGCACTGCTTTCAGTGATGTGCCATTTTCACAGTGTTGATTCTCCAATATGGATATGGGGGTGCTTCTGTCTTCCGGTATTTCTGGTATCTTCTTTAGTGTCTTCCCTCAGTGTTTTGAAGTTTCTTAGGAGAAGCCCCGCCCCTCTCTTGGTTTGGTTTATTGCTAGGCATTGTTTTTAAAGGTATTGTGAATGGATTTCCAAAATCGCTTATTTCTTTTTTAGTAAGTTTGTTATTGGTGTACAGAAACACTATGGATTTTTCAATATTTATATTGCATTTTGTTACATTGTTGAAAGTGCTAATCATGCCTAAGAATTTTCTGGGGCAGTCTTTAGAATTCAAGTATAAGATTCTGTCATCTGGAAAGAGGAATAATGTGACAAGATTGCATACCTTCAGAGTGGTATGACCATAAATGAAAGAGGGATAATGTGACTTCTTTAGAGTTGTCTTTCATTGCCTTTTCTTTCTTTATTGCTGTGGCTAAGTCTTCAAGTGCTGGGTGAAGAAAAACAGATAAAATGGATATTTTTTTTTACCTAATTACTAATTTTAGAGAAAATGTTTTTTATTTCCCCTCAGTTAGTATAAAGTTAGATGTAGGTTTGTCATATATAATATCTATTACCTTGAGGTTATGTTCCTTCTATACCTAATTTCTTCAGGGCTTTTATGATGAAGCGAGCTTTGCCAAAGGCCTTTTCTCCATCTCTTAGGATGATCATGTGATTCTTGAACTGAATCTTTTTTACATGTATTGATTTGAATGTGCTGAAATTGCTTGAAATTTCATGCACTCCTGTTTGTCACTTCCAGCTAGCATCAGATATTATTTTCTGAGCTACTGTAGTCCTTTGAAGAGGCTCCTTTGGCTTTGCATGCTTGGAATGAGAGTCATTAATTTCTCCATACATCATGGTATACGATCTTTTAAACAATTTGTTGAATTAAGTTTAGAAGTAATCTGTCATGGACTTTGAGTCTGTTAGAGAAATCTATCAGTAGTCTTCATTTTTGGTTGCATTGTTATCTGCTTTTGGTAACAAAGTAATAGTGATTTCCTATAGTGAACTTAACCATTCCTTCACTTGCACTTTATAAAATAGTTTCAGGAACATTGATATTAGTTCTTTAAACATCTGGTCATACTAAGCAGTGAAGCATCTAGTCCTAGACGTCATTGTTTGGGAAAACCTGATTCCCCTAGCAGTCTCTTTACTTGCTAATAAACAAGGATTTTTGCATTCTTTAGGTTCAGATTTTTGAGTCATGTACATATAGATATGACTTTGCAGCTTTTTAGAATACCAGTTTTCAAAATATTCCTTAGTAAGCTTGTGGATTTTATTAGTTTCTCTTATAATGTCCCCCCCCCTTTTTTAAATTTTAAAATAAATTTTATTTATTTATCTCTGTGTTGGGGTAGCACTTATGGAGACCAGAGGACATCTTGGGGAAGACAATTCTCTCCTACTCACTATGTAATGTCCCTCCTTTTTATATCTCACTTTACTAATTTGAATCTTTGCTGTCAATCTTGTTTACTTTTTCAAAGGACCGGCTCTTTGTTTCACAGAGTCTTTGTTCTTTTAGTGTTTGTTTTTATTTTTGATTTAATCTCTATTATTTCCTTCCATGTACCGATTTTGGATTTGGCCTCCCCCTGGACCATGGTCCACCTACCAGGAGCCATACTGCTAAGGAAAACTGACTGTCCCTACTTGAGAAGCCATCAGATGTCTACAGCTCCTCAGATAGCCATAGCATTGTGAGCTCCTGTCCCTGCAGTGTTGGAATGTTTTGATCTTGTGCAGGCAGTTGAAGCTTCTGTGAGTCTTATGACTACCATGGTTCTATCATATCCAGTGGACTTTGCTCGTCTCTGATCTTCTCTGGCCTCTGGATTGTTACTTTTGGCATTTTATCGTGATGTTTCATATAGAGGCTCTTCTCTAGTTGTGTCTATTTGGAGTTTTTAAGAGCATCTTGTGTTTGGCTATCCACTGTAGCCTCTAAGATTTGGGCTTTTTAGGGGGGCTATCACTTTATTGAATCTATTTTCTGTGGCTTTAGTTTTTATTCCATTATTCTTTTAGTCCTCTAGTTCTTAGCTTTGGTCTCCTTACCATGTTACAGAGTTCTTAGAACCTAAGGTTATGATTTTCAATAAAAATGTTTTTGAGGCAGGGTCTTATATAGCTCAGCTGACCTTCAGCTCAGAGCTGAGGATAGCCAACAGCTTCTGATCTGCCTTCGTTGTCTTCCTTAGTGCTGGGGTTGTAGAAAGGGGTCCCCAAACCCAGTTTTCTGCGAGGCTTGAACCCAGGATCTTATGTTTGTTAGACAAGCACCTCACTGATTTGCTTTCATTTATTAGTGTTTGAGTATGCTGTTTTCTCCACCTTGTCTTTCATCTCTGCATCTTTCTTTTGCCTGGTTTAACTTATTAGTGATGATTTACATTGATATAAATTTTATTTTTTTCACTTGTAAAATTTCTGTTTTGATTTTTTTCCAAAATATCAATTTCCTTGCCGTGTTTCTCACCTGTACTACCATCTTTTTTTCCTGCATGGCTATATTTACCATCCACACTCTATATTGATTTCTGTACTTTAGTCATCTTATATTTGTTTTCTCTTGAAGTCATTTGTCATTTTTATGGATTTTGAATTCTCTGTCCAGCATTTCAACCATTGCAATATCTAGAGTTGATAGCTGAGAAGCTGTGATCTGTAGAGGCCCTGTGCTGCCTTGGTCTTTTACATCTCCCACGTCTGTGCTGTGATCTGTGGGTCCCTCCTGATTTTGCTGAGCAAGAGATTCTTGAGGAGTCAATCTCTACTACTCCCAAGAGAAGAGACGTTGTCCTGCTGCAAGCGCTACAACTCCAACCTGCAAGAAGATGTAGAAAAATATGGAAAACCAATTTGAGCTAACTAATGCACCAACCAAGATCATAGGACAGAAAACAGCAAAATCACATTGAATATGTTATAAAGACGAAAAGCACTTAGAGTAAAATTTAAAATTTTGAATGAATGAAGTAAATGAAAGAAGAGGGCAAAGACAGGAAAAGGAAATGCAAAGCAATGTTAAATAAGAGAAAGGAGAAAGGAAAGGGGGGATAATGTTCTAAAAGGAGAGAAAATGGAAGACATGTAGAACTACGATGGTTGAAATATGCATAAATAAAATGAAATAAGTTTAAAAAGAGAAATAAAAATATAAAAGTTTTAATAAACAATAAAAAAGTCAAAGTACCACTAAAAGTCTACTGAAAAGGAGACATCTAGGAGCATAAACAAGATGTTGTATAAGATTGCTATCTATCGGATTCTTCAAAATATGGAGTTTGTAAGTTTGGGGCAAGTCAGCTGATTGTAACAACTCCTGTTCTTCCTTCCAGTCTTGTTGGAGCTTAACCTGGACTAGTCATGAGTGCAGTGTCCACCAGAGACGTCGTTCTCATAGGAACTTCCTTTTTTATGGACCAGAAGATTCTGTTGGTTGTATCTGACTTTGTACTCTGGTGGGGGAGGGAGGGTGACAAGTTCTTCCTCAGCTCGGGGACTTACTACTTTGTGTATACTAGGATGCCTGCTGTTCTACCAATGGGCCTTTCGCAAGTGTTTTGTGAATGGGAACAGCAAACACTGCATTTTGGTCTGGACAGGCAGACAGACCAGTGTCTGTTTTCGAATTGTAGCATCAAACACCCTGCTGATGTAGCTGTAGAAGCCACGGACTCTGGGAACCGAGTTCCCAGTCTCATTGGCAGCGAAACTTTTTTTTGTGGTCAGGCTTAGCCTTGAACAATAGATTCTCTCTCAAGACAGTGTCTGGTCACAGTCGTCTGAGATTTGAATGCAGTGACACTGACCTCTTCTCTATTGATGACTCTTCACGCAAGGGCAAACACAGTGGCCATTGCTATCTCACCGAAACCCCCAGCTGAATTTGAGGCTGTGGCAACTAGGGGCTTTCCCCCTAGGTAAGATTGCCAGTTTCTCCTCTCCAGGGCCTGCTGATTTGCCTTTTGGCCAAGTTTGATTCACCTCCCTGACCAAGGAGCAAAGGTAGCATCTTATTCTGCTCTTTTCTTGCTTGCTGTTCTGTTTCTTGATACTTTTCAACTATCCTGTTGCATTTTTAATCTTTCATTCTTTTTTTTTTGGAGACAGGGTTTCACTGTAGTTTTTAGAGCCTGTCCTGGAACTAGCTCTTGTAGACCAGGCTGGCCTCGAACTTGCAGAGATCCACCTGCCTCTGCCTCCCAAGTGCTGGGATTAAAGGCGAGACCTACCACCATCCCACCTAATCTTTCATTCTTTAGAATGGTCCTTTCTCCTGCTACACTGAGTTTTCTCATTTACTATACCACATGGAGGAAGTTTTAGCTGTATACATTGAATGTCTCCTTTGTGTTAATTATGAATCATCAGCAAAAACTGTTGGGCAAAAAAAAGGAGCCCTGTTGCTGTATCCATTTTGACAATGGTGGAAGTATGGCAGGGCATGATGGGATGAATGCCCTAGACTGCTGGCATCTCACAGTGGTAGTCACGGTAGAGGAATGAGCTCTGTGGCCACAGGAGGCCTTGCCATTGCTTTCCCTAGACCCCTAGGGGAAAATTTCCATGCTGCCAAGGACGTAAAGCTGGTGGGAATTATCACTTCTGGGTATGACTGCTATTCCCAAGATGTGAGTCTGGGTAGGAAAAAAAAAAGACTGTGGAATTTTAAAGCCCAGGGGCCATTAACTAGAGAAGACCTGGTGAGTCCTTTTTTCCACCTGGGCATCTGCACTTGCTTGTCCATAGCACATTGCTTGGTTGTCTTTGCTTTCTGAAGTTTTAACCCCAAGGACCTACACTATTTGTACAGCTGTCATGAGTCCTCCCAACCACCAGGAGGAGGTAAAGAGCCTCTGGTGGCTGCTTTACCAAAACAAGCTGTACAAAGAATTAAAAGGTGAATAACTAACTTGCTCTGAGAAAGTGTTTATTTCTCAAACACTGTAACTTTTAAAGTTTTATATCCTCACTACCTCGGAACCAGGCTAATTGTTGACTTACATTTTGAGTTCTGGTCTTGTTCAGCCAATGTTACACCCTAAGTAAACCTGTAAGCCCCACCTGCCTAAGGATCAGGGACCTTCCTGGATGCGGGGAGTGATCCTTCTTGAAAACCCAACAAAGCCTCATGGGAAAGTACACTGGGGTTTGCCATAAAAGCCCTGACACCAGGTGTTTCAGAGTCACTCAGCTGGGAAATTCCATGGAGTGGTCCTGACCAAAGTCCATCTTGGTCACTGCCTTAAATTTGCCTCAAAATGGTGGACTTGTTTTTTTTCTCCCATGACCATGTTTGGGCAAGTCTCTTTCTAGAACGTGATTTCTTATGTCACTGAACCAGGTCAACTTTTTTTAAAAAAAATTTATTTCTACATATATTTATTTATTTATTTTTTAGAGTTGAGGCAGTTTGGAATAAAGAAGCAGGTAGGAGGAGGCACAGAGGGAGAGTGGTTTCCTAAGCACGAGGAACGAATGGACAGTCTGAGCATGCACCATACAACTGCCTGAATCAGACACCATGGCTTTTCATGTGACACATGTCCACAAGATGGTGACATTAGCATGACTTTTGGATGGCCTGCTGGCTCTCCAAACATGTTTTAGGTGGCATCAAAAGTTATTTATTGGGCCCAGCATAGGTTCAGGTATCTGTTTTCTATGTTTACAAATTTGACCTCTCTGGGTTCCTCACCACACTGAAATCGTGGTGTTATGATTTCTATTGTTGGCTTGGTTCGACTTGGGGTCATGGAAGGGGACCAACTCCCTAGGGTAAAGCTATGGCTCCTCAGGTCTGTCTCAGGCTTCTTTGGGAGTGATCTCTAATCATACATTTTTACTGAAGGTGCTACCAGGCCGGGCAGGGTTACTTCTTTAAATAATTCAACGCAGGAAGATTTGATTTTCACTCATCTGAATTACAGCAAAATCCTTCCACCCATTTTACTGGGTTCAGGCCAGGCTACTCGTTGTAGATTTTACTGATTTCTGATACCTTTCTGCTTATGTTTTTTAAAATACATAAGACTTAAGTTTTTAGCTGTTGTATCCAAGAGACACAGTGTTTATTTTAAACATCTTTTATAACCATATAAGCCTTTTATAACCTAAGGCAGGTGTGGTGGCACAGGCCTGTGTCCTCAGCACTCATGGGCAACATAGCAAGACCCTGTCTCGAAAATGTATGAAATAAAAACTAAAGTTATAGTGACATATACATAGCATTGACTATCTTAGCCATTTGAAATGTATAATTGAGTGGCAATGAGAGCATCCCCACTGAAGTAATTCACCACTTCTTCTAAAACTCTGTCTCTACTCAGTACTAACCCTTCTTTCCATAGGAATTCTTCTTCTTTCTTTCCCTCCTCTAGGGAACTCACAGAAGCGATAGTGTTTCTTCATACATCCTCCTTTTCACTTAGCGTAATGTCTTCAAAGGTCATTTATATTATAGCATGGGCCCAAATTTTATTTTATCCTCAGTTTGCATATAAAGTGATGGGTTTCATCATGACATTTTAATATGTCTATGCCATTGTACTCTGTCCTTCTTCATCTCCCTTTCCTAGTACCCATCCATCCCCACCAGCTGGCCCCATTTCTCTCCTCAGACAGCTTTCCCTTCTGCCGGAATTTGCTTTCGGAGAAACAACTTTATTTGGGGTATAACTGGTCCACAAAGAAAAGGAAAACTTTAATGTGTATGACCGGGTGACTGGGGACACATATGATATCAGTGATGTAGCTGACATATTGGACACCTCCTTTAACACTTGGCTTTGGTGTGAGATCACTCAGCATGAGATCCACTGTCCTTAAACACTGCTGTGTAACGCTGCATTAACTATTGGCAAATGTTGTACAGTGGACCACTAAATCTTACTCCCCCAAAAGAACTGAAGTATTACACGCAACCCACTCTTCCTGTGTCTGTCCCCACCCCGAACCCCTGGTAACCACAACTGTATTCTTTGCTTCTGTGATTTTGACTGTCATATGAGCAAATCACCAGTGTTTATCCTTCCGTGACTGGTTGTTTCGCTTAGCATGTGCCCTCCGGGTGGGACTGATGTTGTTGCGCATGGCTGGATTTCCTTTTTTTCTGAAGCTGAACAACTCCACAGTATGTCTGCACTACATTTTGTCTGCACTACATCTACTCGTCCATTGTGAACGCTTGCGTTGCCTCCACATTTTGGCTGTTGTGATAATGCCACTCTGCACACGAGTGTGTGATGGATCTGTCTGAGGGCCTGCTTTTCTTCTGTGGTCAGGAGGGTTAGGGCGGCTTGGATCTGCATGCTGGGTAGGGCCCGAGAGAGACTGTCCAGGGCCTCTTTTCTAACAATGCGGTCACTGAAGATGCTCTTAGACTCTTCTTGACCCGTTTCTGATTCCCCTGGAGCAGTTTTCTCATCAGCGCCTCTTCTAGAACAAGGGTGGCACAGAGCTCAGAAAGACACAGAAGGTGAAACAAGCTTTGTCTTTGACCAGGCTTAGCCTGAACGGACTAATGTTCCGCCTCTTGAGTAGGTAGGGATGTGGTCAGGTGATGCAGTCCAGTTGGAGGCGTGGATATGCTCTCTTCATGGTCCTGACTCTAGCCATGTTCAGTCCTCAAAGTCATCCCCATCATGGACCAGAATGATGGCATGGTGCTAAGGGGCCTTCTGTAGAACTCAAGGCATGGTGGTTTGTGCTGTTCAGTCGTTAGAGGCTCAGACTCTGGGCTAGAGGGACAGTCTGGGCACGTGCTGCTTTCATCTGTAAAGGGGAGGACAAAGAATAGTGTCCTCTTGTTGTGTAACCTGAGGAATTGAATGCTGTAGAGATAAAACTCTAAAAGGTCCTAGTGCAATGTCTAACACACAGTAAATTGCTCATTCAGTATCAGCTATTATCATTTCGGTTTGAATTCTTTCAGGCACTTTCCTTTGCCCAGCCTTGAATATCAGTCAGGAAGCTGGAACAGCAGACTTAACCTGGGTCAAGCCTTCGTGACAGCCGAAAGTCAGTGGCTCTCCTCCGCAAACCCTAGACACCCTGGCCTGCAAGCTAGCGAAATCTCTGACACCTTGTAAAGTCTCATGCCTTCCTACTGAGTTTCCATGTGAGTCAGGCCACCCTGAGTGTTTACACTTCCGGGCCCCAGGGTGGGGAAGGGGTGGTGGCTGCCACTGGCTCTGTAAGCTTCCAGGCAGCTGGGGGCAACTGGAGAGGTTAGCAGCACTAAAAGACGGTTTGTCTGGCTTCCAGGGAATAGGAATATTAATTTGACACGAGGCCAGGTCAGGCCGGACCAGAGGGAGATGAAATAGTAGCAGAAGAATGTGGTGCTTCTTGTTGGGATCAGGCTGGGGATGGCTGCAGCAAATCAGAAGCAGATTGCTCAACCCACATTGGGTGGCTGGCAAATGGGAAGTAATATGTGTGCTTTAGGGTCCCCTGGGCACTCTGAGTAGCAAGCCTGCCTCAGGGCTGGGTTCATCCTTCCTCTCCACGCTGTGCGAAGAATAGGTTTGGTGTATCTGTCTTCGACTTTCTTTTACTTTCGTGTATGTGTTTTCTGTTACACATGGGTCTGGACCTTCTGAAGGCTCAGCATGCTACCCTTGGGCTTGTGCTGGAGAGAAGGACCTTAGGACCAGGGTTTTCTCCCACTGCATGCTTGTACAGACCACAGCAGGTGGGGCACATTTGCTGTGGGCACTATAATTCCTTTGTTTCCCAGTTGTCTGAGTTACCAAGGTGGACTCAGCACCTCTTAAAGGTGTAGAAAGTGTGGCTTTCCAAAGTAGTCCAGAAGCTATCTCCAGTGGATGACTGCTCACAAAGGAAAAGTTAGTCTTCTCCGAGGGAGCCTCCCTGGATACTCACAGTATACTTAAGGGAGGTTCCCCGCCATGCGGTAGATGGCCAACTCAAACAAACTCAACCAGAGTTTTGGAGATGTCTTGTCTCTTAATGCTTGGTTTGGGCATTTGTTACCTTACTTGTGTTTTGTTTATATATTCTTTCTGATTCTGTGTTTTTATGGTTTTTGCATATATGCCTGCCCGTGTGGTGTATCTCTGAATATATACATGTTCCTTTTGCTTTGTGTGTGTGCTTCTTTGTCAGTTTGCTTTTCTTCTTCTCTTCTTCTTTCTTCTTCTCTTCTTCTTTCTTCTTCTTCTTCTTCTTCTTCTTCTTCTTCTTCTTCTTCTTCTTCTTCTTCTTCTTCTTCTTCTTCTCCTCCTCCTCCTCCTCCTCCTCCCTCCTCCTCCTTCTTCCCTATTTGTTTTCTAGGGAGAAGGAGAAAGAAGACTTGGAGTTGAATGGGTCGGGAGATTGGGAGGATCTGGGAGTAGGTGAGAGAGGGGAAACCATGATCAAAATATATTATATGAAAAGGAATCAAAGAAGGAAGAAGGGAGGAGGGACGAGAGGAATAAGGAAGGAAGGAAGAGGGAAGAGGGAGGGAAGGAAGGAAGGGAAGAAGGAAGGAAGGAGGGAGGGAGGAGAGGAAATAAGGAAGGAAGGAGAGGGGGAAGGAGGAGGGAAGGAAGAAAGGGAAGAAGGAAGCGAGGGAAGAGAGAATAAGGAAGAAGGAGAGAGGGAAGGAGGGAGGGAAGGAAGAAAGGGAATAAGGAAGGAAGGAGAGAGGGAAGGAGGGAGGGAAGGAAGGAAGGGAAGAAAGAAGGAAGGAAGGAAGGAAGGAAGGAAGGAAGGAAGGAAGGAAGGAAGGGTGGTTCTTCTGGACTCTGGTGGTCTGACATTGCCTTCAGACTTTCTTGTGGCCAGACCATTGCTCTTCATCAGGGTTTGTCTACAGTGGTCACAGCAAGAAGAAGTGGCAGGGAAGAGGCGAAGAACAAGCTTAAGCCTGCACTTGGCCTTCACAGTGGCTCCCATTTGAGACCAGTCCAAGTAACAGTGTGTAGGATAACACCTTTGAAACTGAGCTGCCCCTGCGCTCTGTGTAGAAGCTTGTATTTCACCCTCTACATTCATGAATTTTGTAGGGTTTATATGGCTTGCTAGAACCCACCCCCTGCATTGACTGCTAGTTGTATTGTGTTGTCGCCTTGACTGTCGAGAGCCAAGGGGGTTCAAGATGCTCTTCCCTTTATTTACTGTTAGCTGCCCGTACGAACCCGTATGAAGTTGAGTTTACAGATGGTGACCTGTGGTTCCAATACCGGCTCTTTCCTATCCACCTCACCTTAGGACACATGGCAAACGTTCCCATGTCTTGGTTTTCTTTCTCTTCCTTTTCTCTACTCCATCCCCTGTGTGCCCCCTTTCCTTCTTCATTTATTTCTTGTTTTCTCATGGTGCCGAGAAGGAGCAGGTCGGCTTACATATGCCACAGAGTTACATCTCCATCCTGTGCCCTGGTTTACTTGCAAAATGGAGATTTTTCTCATATGTTGCAATGGAGCAGGTGCTAGAATTAAGTGGTATAGAAAAAGACCTAGGAAAGTATTGCCACATGGTGCTTGGTGCTCACTCAGTCATGCTAGGCACCATTAGGACTGATTACAGAACAAAACAGTGCTGCTTACTTGTGTCAAAGTTGAAGTGGTGGATGCGACTGGTTTATCCCAATCCAAGCTTAAACTTGCGTTTATTACTTACTTTTGACATGGTCTTTTGCTATTTATTCTCTGGCTTGCCTGGATAAATACCCAGGCTGGACTTCGGCTTATATATTCTTTCTGCCTCAGACTTCCAAGGGCTGAGATGATGGGACCCATGCACCATACTGGTCCACGGTCTCATTTACACGTGAAGAATCCAAGATGCAAGTTTCAATACTGTAATTAAATACCAAATTACTTAAAAAGAAAAAAGGTCTATTTTGACCCAGAGTTTGGTGGGTTCAGCTCATGATCAGCTGATCCCTCTAAGCTTCAGGTTTGTGGCAAACAGCACACGTTAGGCCAGGAGTTTGTGGCAGAAGCAAACCACTGACTTCACACAGTCAGAGAACAAAGAGAAGAAAGACAGAGACTAAGCCCCAACAGCTGCCTATGAAGGTGTGTCCTCAAATGACTAGGAAGCTCCTCACTATGTTCCTGAGTTCTAAGGGTCCATAATACCTTTCAATAGTGCCACACGTGGAAACGCAACCCTTTGAAGCAGAACTGCCTGGGGGGGAAGGCATACTAGTCCAAACAGTATTATACAGTCTAAGCCCTGTGTCCAAGGCAGTGGATGGAACAGGGGTCTGAATACCTGGGTCCACTGCTTCAGGTTTTCTTCCGCACATTCACCACGGGACCTACTCTCTAAGCTTGAAGAGAAATCTAGAAGCCTGGACAGCTGACTGGCCATGCACAACCACATTCCCCATGCAAAATCGGCCGGAAGTGCGCAGAAATGGATTGATGAGAGACTCTGGGGAGGGGGAAGGACAGGACACAGATTAAACAGACCAACAAGGGAATCCCCATGGCTAGATGAGAATGGTTGTAAATGTGCAAGTAAACGCAGGGGCCACAGCCATCTCTAGGGTGTGGTTCTGTGGGTCCTGAAGATTCTGGGGTAGAGCAGGTCTTCCTGTCCATCCAGGGCTTTTTCTACTGGTTGGACCTCAGTTTTGACAGTGTGGAGTGTAAGTCCTCCTCTGAGGCCAGATGTTTAAAGTGATCTGGTGTCAGCATCGCTGGGAGGAACCAAC
Organism: Arvicola amphibius; assembly: GCF_903992535.2. Lineage (NCBI taxonomy): Eukaryota > Metazoa > Chordata > Mammalia > Rodentia > Cricetidae > Arvicola > Arvicola amphibius. The sequence continues at coordinate 23,665,072 of NC_052048.2, read as the reverse complement.
TTGGAAAGAGAAACTGAAGCCACCGGTGGAACTCTAGATGCCACAAAATGTGTTGTTTCGTGGCACTAGAGATTTTCCAGCAGGGCACTTGTACTGGCTAATACTCCATAGTGACAAGGGGGCTCCTGTGGAGCCTAGCGTGCGGCCGTCCTCTGTCCTCAGGGCAATTTCCTTTGGTCTCCTGTCTCTCCTACTACTCTCATCACCATCTCTCTCCTGTTGTTAGGAAAAAAATCCTAAAAACGGGCGGCTCCACTGGCGCAAAGAAATCCAATTAGGTCAGATAAACCAAATTAAATGCCCATCGTTTATTAATATGGCACTCTTGGGTAGCTGAGCGCATGGCGCGGAGACAGGAAGCAGGGAGCACATACAAACCGGGAACCACTTGTTTCTCCTCTGGGAGCCCACTTAAATAACCCTGCGGAAGTGGTCCTGCCCTCCCCCAGGGGAGGGGTCGTGCTGGGATTTGGAGTCCAGACTAATGCAACTCCCAGGCCAGATGACTGGGATGGGTGCCAGGGGCTGGAGTTATGCTCCCAACTTAACATCCTGCCCAGTAACTCTCTCCTGAGTGTGTGGCTCTGTGGATCTAGCCTATGCCTCATGGCTGCAAAGTTTTGACCAAGAGGTCTCTCTCCACTTTCTGTGCTGTGGACTTTGAGTCAGGAAGAGAAAGCCAGCCCTTTATGGGATGTGGGTGACCCACTGTGTCTTCTCTGCATCCTTTCTGTGCCCCCACCTTACTCTCCCCCCTGCTGTCTCAGACCACCCAGCTAATGCCTTCACCTGTCACCCCGCCTTTGATCTTCCTTTCCAGCTTTGAGAAAGAAGATTCGCACACGATTCTAGTATCTGCAGTGCACTCGTCTGTCTGATGTCCGACCAAGCTGCGAATATCCTCTGTCCAGCCAGTGGGTCAGGACCTGTGAGCTGGCACCGTCCCTTAGCTCCTGCCTCTGGGAAATGCCGGTCCAGCATTTTGATTTACAGGTACTGTCAGGATCCAAGGTTCTTAAGAAACAGAGGAACAGAGCATCGCAGAAGCTTCTCTGGTTCGAGGAAGTGAGTCTGGGTCCTGGGAAAATCACTCCCCCGACTTAAGCGGGTTCCCCATTTGTAACATAAAGTTCAAGCATGGCCGCCAGCCCTTAGTGTTTCCTGATGTGGCTGGTGTTGAAAGAGGGGCTTTGTTGTTGTTGTTTGTTTTCAGGTGGTAGAAGAGGCCGTGGGCTGCTGTGACTCACTTTGATAGAGCTCAGGAAGACTAAAAAACACAAGCCTAGTGGTCTTGGCTGTGTTCCACCCCATTCTTAAAGATCCTTAAGAAAAAGGGTCTTCCTTTGTTCTCAGCACCATGAGTCTTCCACTTCTTCAAAAGTTGTTTGCACACTGCATTCTCTCCTGCCCTCCAAACCTTGCCCAGAAATGGTTAATTCAGCTCTGGTCCAGGCTGAAGTTTCTATCTGTCATAGAGGTCGAGCCAAGATGAACATGTATTGAACTTGTTAATTTATTTCTATAGCTTCATTCTCCAACCTGGAACAAGGAGACAGAGAGTGTTCCAGGCACGTTTTTTGCAAAGCAACATTGTTCCAGCTGAATTGTATGACTGATAGATTTCTGGTTTGATTGGTAAACTCTTACCAAGGGTTGGGATTTTTTTTTTCCTGTTAGAGGGCAGAATAGGAAGATTAGGGGCCCGTGGAGCCACTTTGTGTTATAATTACTTTTCTGACACTGACCTTGTTTCTGATTTATAAAAGTTCCCCTCCTTTGACACCTGGGGCTTGTAATCTAGGGAAGTGGAAGCCTACTAACCTCATGGAATGAGTGTGTTGTGTAGCCCCAGGAGGAATGACTGGATTGCCCCCTCTGAATTCCATCCCTTTGGCTTGGAGAAGGCTGTTGATTTTATTATTGATCATTAGTTGATCTAATGCATTTCCAGAGACTTGGCCTGGGGCTGGTTGTTGGCTCCAGGGGCAGCAGCTATGCAGATGACGGGTTTTTTCCATATCCCTTGCCAGATAGCAGAAGCTGTTAGGGTAGACACATGCATTCTTCCCTCCCGAAGAAGTCTGATGAAGTGCAGGCATGCCCAGGTTTTCTCGAAGAGATGGTGTGTGTTGAAAATTGCCCCTGACATTTCTGCCAGAAGCTGGGGTAGATGGGTGGATCTTTGGAAAAAGCCTTCTGGGTAGGAAGTTACTAGGTTTTCTTTTTCCTTTCCTCTTTCATGAACATTTATTTGTTCTGAAGATCTGTGTGGAATACTATACAACTGAGCCTGGAAAGGAGCTCCGTGTTACCTTGGTTCTTCTCGTCCGGCTCTGGATAAATTCAATCCAGGGTGTAGGCAGTGGTAGTCAATGTGGAACTATTTTACCAGTCCATTTGTCCATCCCTCTGTTTGTCTGCTCATCCATCCATCTACCCATCATTGTCAAGATCCAATTAAATTTTAGGAACCATGGTAGTTTCCCCTCACGATTTAATTTCTTCTTCTCATATTTCTATTCCTGAATACACAACTGTTTCACAGTCCTTTGGTTATTTTGACATGGACACCACTTGTTCAGTCTTTTTGTATTTTCTCTTCCTCTGGATTTTAGGGGCCTGACCTGATTTCCCCCAAATTTTCCCTCTCTCTGTGGATGTCCTTCATGTGTTCCTTTTCACTCATCTTCCTCTAAAAATAGGCAAGAATTCCAGTTCTGTCTTTAAGTTCTTTATCTCTTCTTTTTGTCATGCCGGGCTCCCTGTCTGCATTGTCCCAGCCATTCTCCTTGTCTGTATTAGAGTCTGGAAGCCCCCCTAGATTTCTCTATCCTTTCACCTCTCAACCCATGTCAGTCCCATTTTCCCACATCTGTCCATACCTCACTTTTCCTATTGCTGCCTTCTAGTTCCAACACTTAACCACTCCTTTTATATTAACTCAATATACTGCAGGAATTTTAGCGTTGTGATGTGGGATGTCCTTCTGTATATGAGTTGCTTTATTGGTTGATGAATAAAGCCTGCTTCAGCATGTGGCAGGGCAGAATAAAGCCAGGTGGGAAATCTGAAACAGAGATATATAGAGAGAGTAGAGCAGAGTCAGGAGAGACACCATGTAGCTGCCAAAGGAGTAACATACCATCGCTGGTAAAACCACAGCCTAGTGACAATACACAGATTAATAAGAAATGGGTTAATTTAAGATATAAGAGCTTGCTATAAAGATGCCTAAGCTATTGACTAAGCAATGTTGTAATTAATACAGTTTCTGTGTGATTATTTGGGTCTGAGAAGTTGGGGAACAAAAGAGACAGTCTCGGCCTATAGTGTTGAACCAGAGTGGGCATTCTAGATGCAAAATTTGAGTGTACCAGCTCCCTTACATGAAATATTTCGATGGCTCTGAGCAAACAAAGAGCAAGTTCACATTCCTGAAGCTGCTGCTCGCCACTTTACATAAGTGTCTGATCCACATTTTTTGGCTCTTTCCAGCATTTTCTCTATTCCTTGACCTACCACCAGACATGTACCTTGGCTCCCCTTTGCCTGAGGCTTCTTGCCTTCATACACTTGTCCATGTTCTTCTCTGACATGCTCTATACTCTTAGCATTTTCCTTCTCTGAAGTCTGTTGACTCCTTGGGTTCCTTCCTCTCCTTCATTGTGCTCTGCGATTCATCACTGCTCTTTGGGTCTACTTGTCTACTGGGAACTTTTGAGGGTGAATCCTAGTGTGACTAGTGAATCAATTCATAAACAGTGTATACCATGCTTATTATAACCTAGGGATGGTGCGAGGATTGAAAACACTGAGGAACAGAACAATGGGAAGCATGAGTGTTACAGGACGGTGTTAAGACCTGGGTGTAAAATATCGATGATATCTCTTTGTACTGTGTGATTATTATTATTATTCAACCTCTCTTGGCTCAGTTTCACCCTTTAAAAATGAGGGTTGCATTATTGCCCTCCAGTCAGCATTGGCAGTCAGAGCTAGTGAATACATTGAACACAACACAGTATATGGCTCTTGACTTCATAGAGAGACACAGTCATTGGTCACCACCGTGGTGGTAATAATTGTACTAAAGTGCAGAGTCAGAATTCTTGGGTCTGTTTTAACTGCATGCTTGTTGCTTTTCTTGTTCTGTGATAAAATACTTGACAAAAGTAGCTTACAGGAGAAAGGATTTATTTCTGCTTGTTGTTTGAGAGTGTAGTCCATTGTCATGGGAGCTGTCATGGTGGGGAGAGCTTAGGTAACCTGTCACATTGCATTCACAGTAAGGATGCAGAGTGGGACCTTACATGGTCAATACTTTCACCATTTTGTAAAGGGCAACTGAGACAGAGAAGAGCTAACTAACTACCCAGCATCACACAGGGTGAAGATTCAGCTGAGCATCTGAATCAAAGAAGTCATCTTTGTCATTCTTTCTAATAGCACATCAGCCCTGTTTGTCATGAAAACACTCAGCCTGATAGTTCTAAGTTACCAACCGTGTCAAGACCTTGAGTCTTCTGCAAAATCACTGAAATTTGGTTTGCCATAGCTCTGGTGACTAGGAATCCAGAGCAAGGAGTCAGCATGGTTGATACAGAGGGTGATGAATGTCTGTGGCTCAACCTCTTTCTCTTTTTTCATTTATTCAGTCTGGTTCTCTAGCTCTGGAAGCTCTGAGGAAGAAGTATCCATGACTCTTTCCTGGATTTTTTGGGCAGACTTTGCCATTTCTTGCCTGTGCTTCCTCACTCCCACCTTTTTCCCTGTTTTCACATTGCTGTCTTCTCTCTGATGACTTGACATGTGTGTCTATGGATACTAAGGGTTAGAGCTACCCCAAGACTGTGGCAGTCCATATATCTACCATAGCTATTGTACCTGCAAAGACTCCTCCAAGTTAATATATATCCAAAGTTCTGATTGGCACAGGCTTTTGGAGGGACATAGTCAATACCCTACAACTTATCATTTGGATTTATTTTAAAATGAGAATTGATAAAGGCAGGTGTAATAATACAACTAGTACTTTAATATCTTTGAGGTGTGTTAGATGGGCTTAAGAAATTTTTTAAAGGCACAAAGTTTGGTGGAAAGGAAAAGGGGAATGGATCTGGGAATAATTAAGGGAGGGGATCAAATACGATTGGAACCACTTTGTGTGAGTTCTCAAAGAACTAGTACAAATTTAAAAATATCTTAAGACTCTAGTCATACTTTAGAACATTACTGTGATTGATGTGTGGGCCTTGGGGACACTTACTCTTTCTCAGCTGTCTCTGTACCTGCCCTGAGGTTCCATGTGGAC